>NC_045166.1:24728615-25028615 GCF_900700415.2 Clupea harengus
TGGCTGATGCGCACGCATACAAATTCTTGCCCTCAACCAGATCCCAAATAATACAAGTGCATGTGTCTGAGAACGGTGGTCAAATATCCTCCACACTAACAAATAGGGGTGGGAATCTCTTGGCACCTCACGATTCGATTCGATTCCGATTCAGAGGTCAACGATTCGATTCTAAACCGATTATCGATTCTAAACCGATAAAACGATTATCGATGCATCTCGATTTTTAAAACCTTTGAGTTTGCTACTCAGAGTCTCAAATCACTTCCTACTTTGTGTTTGATAATTAAAGAAAATCAACAGATTTACCTTCTATTTTTTATTAGAGAAAAAGTTTTTCCTTGTCACATTATGACTTTCTATGAACAATGCAAAAATCGATGCCGCTTGCATTTCAACACAAAGTGAAAAAAATTAAAAATTATGAAAAGAAATGAAAAAAATATATATATTTTTAAAAATAAATTATTTTTATTAAAAAATCGATTATGAACTTTTCTGAATCGAGACAGAATCGTTCTATAGAGAATCGAGAGATATCGAAAAATCGATTTTTTCCCCCACCCCTACTAACAAATCAATGAAAACAAACATATAGCTCAGGTAAAAAAAAATCGCTAGCAAGGTGGCGCAATTAGGGAGGAAGCTAATAGCTCTCTCTTAATTTGGTGGGCACAGGAGCAGGGCGTGTGTATACCGGTACGCTACGTGTGCGTGCGTGTGTGGATCAGTGGGTGCCTGTGGAGCTTGGCATAATTAGGAAAATCACACAATTATTATTAAGGTGACAGCAGACAAGGCCTCCATGTCTCAGCTGCAGTGGCGAGGAGTCTGGGACTGCGTGGAGCATGTGACATAGGGGTAAGTGGTAATGACTGTTTTTGGCCGTTTGTCTTAATTGCTTTGGATTACAGGCTTCAGAGCAAGCAACACGATGCCGCCACCGTGACAACAGGCATTAGTAACAGCAAACAGCCTGATACCAGTTCACAGGAGATGGTTGGTGGTCCAAGGAAAACATCTTTGAGATGGTGTTATGTATATAGTCTTCTACAGTAATAGAGCAATGTATGGAAAGCAATGATGCTGGTGTGTGCATACCTGTAGTGCACATGTGTGACCGTGGGCTGTCTGTAGCCGAAGATCCACGTCTGGATGTCCATCGGTCTGGCTTTGGGGTAGCCTATAGTTATATCCACCACCCACTGCAGGCCTCGTGATTTACTGCCTGCTGAGAGAGAGAGAGAGAGAGAGAGAGAGGGGAAAAAGATAGGTGGATGGTTTAAAAAAAAAACAGCATAAATAGGGTTCATTGTTATCATTTTTTACATTTTTCATGAGTTTCAATTCTCTAGTGAGAGAGCCAAGCTGCTCTTCACCAGATTTCTGGTTAGCCTGTGACGTAGAGTATAATGAATTTGATGTTTATATACTGTAATTGACAGTGTATCATGTTTTTTGTGTGTGTATGACTGATTTTCTGATATTCTGTTTCGGACCTGTCTGTTATCTCCCATAAAGTACATTGTTCCTCATCACCATATCCTGGAATTGCACATACACATATAAAATCAACTTAGCTCTGTCCAATCACCTTGTCTCTTCTCCTTCCCTCCTACTCTAGACTATGTCCACTGTGGGATGCTGCTGTAGTTTTTCCACCCGATTTACCTGCAGAAACCCTCTGCCCACATCTGCCTAATCCCACCAAAGTATTACGCACACAGTCTACTCTGTTTATAATACATGCGGTGTGCCGGCCTATTTACCCGTAATATATAAACAAATGCCGTCACTGACATAGTTTTCTGCTTCATAGCTCTGCTTATCCTTATAATAGTAACCTTATGAGGAAACTGTATACCCACTAAGCTGTTCTACAACCAGTACTTTGAATGCTGGCTCTCTCCATTTGTATCCACTCTTAATACTGTATATTGTATGTATATACCTTCTTTTCTGTTTCATGGAATCATGTATGTATTATGTATTGAACTTAATGTTTCTCTCAACGTGTTTATGGATTGCAGAAAGAGTGTGTGTGTATATATGAATGTTAATGTCCCTGCATACCAGATGCTTGCCAGGATGCTCACAGACGGCCATGGCTGGCGGAGACGAGACGAGTGAAACATGCA
Source organism: Clupea harengus (assembly GCF_900700415.2). Taxonomy (NCBI): domain Eukaryota; kingdom Metazoa; phylum Chordata; class Actinopteri; order Clupeiformes; family Clupeidae; genus Clupea; species Clupea harengus. Next base: position 24,730,754 of record NC_045166.1, read on the forward strand.
TCACTCTCGCCAAAGAAAAGCGATGTCAGAGATTGCGAAGAGCGCCGACGCACACATACTATCACATGCTGCACTGACAATGGATTGTAGCCAAGACAACTACGCCAGAGATGGCCTTGGCCGCCATCACACAGGGGCGCTCACTAGTGCGTTAGGGACCATCCAAGATGGGACAGAACTCACCACTGGCTTGTGCTTCCTCGTTACATGAGCAGAGGTCTATGGATTATGACAGCTGGTGATTTGGGGTCGCTGAGGTCATTTGGGCACTCCAACAGTTAGGTTGACATTTAAGTAGGTACAATGTGATTTTAAGAATGGGGGATTATTTCAAGGTACTTACAAAGTCTTAACACCCAAGGTTTAACAACCACAATACTGCCTGCTAATACGCCCCGCTAATACAAAAATAAATAAAACAAATTTGACTCAGTCATTCATTAACTTAATGTATTTACTACACCTCCTAAAAGCACTGACCTGGTAAAAGCGGACAAAGAGGCAGACTAAATGGCATCACTGTGGTGGTCATCTCAGGCTTTTAATCAGTTTAAGTGGAACAATCACAACAAGGATTTCTATTTACAGTTGCCGTTAATAAAGTTACTGTTAAAACAAGCTAAGTATCAGCAACAGCAGCTACAGCAGACCTTATAAAATAGCTGCCAATGGTTTGTTGACCAGCAGCACTGGCTGCTATGCCATGATTCTAAACGGGCCAAAACCAAGGCGCAATAAAAATTGTTGAGAGCATTAAAAGAGTTGAGGAGTTAACGAGAATCAAGCCGCTTCAAAAGACTTGATTTGCGATACAACAGAGCTGTGGAGTAAACCGTGAAGTTTACTTGCACCACACGCCGCAAGTCAGTGTTACTCGATTTAAAGGAATAGGACCTTTTGACACGCACGACGACACGCCTCTGATTACTCACCTAAACTCATTTCCTCAATCACTCCCTCTCTCAGGTTGATTTTATAACAAGAGACTTGCAACACTGATAACAAAACTGCATCACATCTGTGAACGGTACGAGTTATTACGGCACACGAGCGGGGAGTATCTCAACAACTAGAAGGATTTCACCAGCGAGTAGTGTATACTCAAAGTGATTTGTGACTGTTTTTTTTTTTTTTTTTTTTGTATCACTGTGGTAACTAATGATCTCCTTCCTGTGTTTGCTGTGCTGAGAAAACTTCCGCTGTACACATTACACAAGTGGAAGTCACAGGGGAGTGGAGCGGTGAACGCCTGTGCTCTGAGTTGATGGCCTTTATCCAGATCGCCAAACCCTTACCAAACCCTTACCAAACCCTTACCAAACCCAGTCCTCCTGCCCCCTTCAGGAGACTGTCCTTGGCTGGCCTTGATTGAGATTGTATTGAGAGGAGGTTTCAGTTAAGGACTGAGGACTCCTACACCTCTGAACACCCATCAGACACACAGACGCAAACCAGGGCCATTTTGTCTTGAATTACACCTGTGGGGCCATGAGACTAAATCACGAGGACACACACACACACACACACACACACACACACACACACACACACAGACACACCAAGCACTGAGCGAGTGCACAAAGACAAACACACGTTCACGCATCCATTGAACACACAGCCACACATAGTGTACGCACTGAGCACGCAAGTGCTGCATAAGGGTGCAGTGTCTTTAATCTTGCAGGGGAGCACATCACTGCAGAGGACGAAGAACAGGCACAAGTGTGTGTGTGTGTGTGTGTGTGTGTGTGTGTGTGTGTGAGAGAGTGAGTATGTAATGCCATTAGTCTTTAAGGACAAGAGCACTCTCTGTCATGTACACACACACACACACACACACACACAATCTCCTGCAGTAATGGCTCTATCAGTAGATGAGGTTATGGGAAGACATGGAGGACACGCACGTTGTCCTGCAGACATCTGAGCACAGTGTCCTTCCAGGGCCGTCTGTGAGGGGGTTTGTGTAAAGATACAGAGTTCTCCGAGGGCCTTCTGTGACCTGCCTGTGTGTGGGTGGGTGTGTGTGTCACAGCCCTTCAGAAACAAATCCCCACGATTCCTGCGCTTTCCCCCCCCCAAAAAAACCCTTCTTCTGTTTTATGTGCTGTGCTAATTGCATTTAGTGAGGTGATGCTTGTGATAAACGCTGTCCAGGGGGCATGTGATAAAAGAAGCTAGCTTCTCATTAGCGTGTTACTCACAGAGTGAGGCCACTGGTAGTGGTGGAGTCTGAGGCAAAACGTCTTGTTATGCATTATCCACTCTTAAATAAGGTGTGTGTGTGTCTGGGGGGGGGGTCAATTCTGGTTAGTAGTCGTCTTTTGCTGGTCCTGGAGTGTGAGCATTCTCGCTGACGACACAACACAACTCTGTTCGAATTACACCCGAAAAAAAGGCCAGTCATTTGAAATGGATTTTGAGCCCCGGCCAGGGGATTCCAGAACTCTGTGTGTGTGCTTATGCGCGCGCACACACACACACACACAAACACGTTTTGCTGCCACACAGTCTTTTTTCACAAGCTCAGCCGCCTTAAAAGAGAGACACGCAGAGAGCATGACAGAAAATGAGGAAAAAGTGAGAGAGCGCAAAAGACAGTGAGACAGAGAGAGGGAGAAAAAGATAATCGGAAGAAACACAGAGAGACAGGTGAATGGTACGAGAGTGACCGAGGGCAACAGAATGACAGAGAGTGAGACAGAAAGTGAGCGGCAGAAAGAGAGAGTGAGACAGAAAGAGAGAGTGAGACAGAAAGAGGGAGCGCGTATTGATTGGCCTGTCGGTTGTAATCCGCGAGGCAGAAACTGCTCAGCTAAAAAGACACAATTAAGCTCGCCAATAATGAATAGGAAGACAAAGATCAGCAGGAGGAGAGAGGAGAGGAGAGGAGAGGAGAGGAGAGGAGAGGAGAGGAGAGGGGAGAGCGAAAGAGGAAAACTCAGGTTTTTCTTAATTCTGAAGGAGGGGTGTGGTCCTACACTGCCAGTTTGTCAGGCTGGTCTCCTGACAAAGCAGAAGCTCCCAGCTGGAGAAGAGGAGAGGAGAGGAAGAGAGAGAACAAAAGGCGTGCTAGAAGAAGAAGAAAAAGAGGATGGGAGAATGATAGCAGGAAAGGGAAAGGGAAAAAGAAAAGAGAGAAGGAACAGCTGCTGGGCTCTGAAAAGGCCCTCTGTGCGTTTCCATAACTCCCAGTTGCGGTGGGCACACTCCACCTCACACACAACTGCGGCCAATTAATTCTGACGAGTCTGCACAGCACTCTGTCTGTGTGTGTGTGTGTGTGTGTGTGTACGTGTGTGTATACGTGTGTGTGTGTGTGTGTGTACGTGTGTGTGTCTACGTGTGTGTATGCTGGTGTGTGTGTGAGAGAGAGAGAATTGTCCATGTGGGCATATGTGTGTTGTGTGTTTGTGTATATTTGAGCATGCATGAGCTCTTTCTGTCTGGCATGATGGAATGGACTCTTACCAGCAGGTGTGTGTGTGTGTGTATGTGTGTGTGTCTACCTGCATGTCTGTGTGCCGCCCAGTAACTGCTTACACATCATCCAAATAATGCACGACTCAGTGTCTGTATGAATCTCATGAGATAAGCAGAGGATTTTGGAGACTCCTAATAACAAAGCACCCCTCCCTTCCCCTACATTAGCACTCAGCATTCCGCAACTGCCCCCTCAGGAGAAGCCAGTCTCCCCAAACAGATCAGCACAAAAGACATACACATGACCAGCCAGCAGCTGGCCCAGAAACAGTTTTACGATTAGGATCGCAACATCAGGGGGTAGCCTCAACCGGCTTCAGCTGACCCAGAAACAGTTTTGACGATTAGGATCGCAACATCTGGGGTAGCCTCAACCGGCTTCAGCTGACCCAGAAACAGTTCTACGATTAGGATCGCAACATCAGGGGTAGCCTCAACCGGCTTCAGATGACCGGTTCCTCTTCAGAAGTCGGAGAAACAGTGAGTTTCAATATTTCACAAACGTGCCACTGAGCAATGTATGGATCAATCTCCCTTGAATATCCAGTTCAATATTTCCTTGTTCAGCATTCCTTGTCAAGTTTTCCTAAGTAGGCTTTGAGCATAAGGGGGGATGGCCACTCTGTCAGTAGTGAGTCAGCAGTCAGTAAAGCCCCTATAAGGTTAGCAATGCATGCTAAGCATGACCCTGCACAATGTGTACCAGTTGGTTTAGACTACTTGTGTGTAATAGGTGTGCTGAGGCAGTTTGCCATGTATCAGGGGTGCTATTATTGTCCTTTCTATGACCTCAGATCAGTTTTAAAACACTTCTGCAGAGGTTGTGGGGCTGGTTTTGCTGATTGCAGTGCGTTTGGTTAACGCATACCTGCTTATTGGTGAGGACCAATTGCAGTAGCGAGAGAGATCCACTAGCAATTAGAATGCATTGATTGAGCTCTTCCCCATCATCCATCATGCCGGTCATCAGCAGACGGGCAGAGAGTGAGGAAATAAGAGAGCGAATGAGAGACAGAGAGATGGAGAGAGAGAGAGACAGAGAGATAGAGAGATTAAGAAAGGTAGAGTACATGGTAAAGAAATAGAGCAGGAGACAGGAAGGAAAGGCACTGCATCATTGTGGAGAGTTCACCTTGTAAAAGCATGCCCGTTACTCAGCATGTCTGTTGCTGTGGACAACCGCGGCCATGATGTGAAAACATTCAGAGCGAACCTGAGAGAGCTGACCACAGCCTGCTCAAAATATTTAGCCATATATGGCATTCTTCTACTTCAATTTTACACATTGCTTCTGCGAGTTCTCATACATTATTCTCATATATTGGAACACCTCGTAAGTCGTTATCCTGTATATAAACATTCGAGCAGACCCTGGGCCACTCTTACATCACAGGTTGAGAAGCCAACGAGGTCACCCAAACCACATACATTCAGTTACAACAGATCCAAGAGTCTCTCCCAAGTCATCAGAAGGTTCAAACACTCCAGGACTTCCAAAAATATCCATCACTGCTTGGCTCCAAACTTTGGTGTTGTCTTAAACAAACTGTGGCTGATTGGGTGTTTTTTGGAACTGAGAAATGAACACACTTTCACTCTCTCTCTCCTCCTCCTCCTCCTCTCCTCCTCTCTCTTATTTCCCTTCTCTGGGCTGCCAGCCATCAGCAAACTCCCCTGCTTCATCGGTCCAACGCTGCCAGGCCGCGCACAGCCATTTTTAGAACCTCCACTGGCCGTGAAGAAAACAAATCTGTACAAAAACGCCATTAAGAACAGCTACCGCATGGATCCGAGCGCCGTGTTAAAAACATTCTTTAAAAACGACTGCAAATGCACCCTCACGGGAGACCATGGTGGCTCAAAATCTCCCCGTCTGGATTGCACTCTGAAACATAAAACTAACACAACAACACTGTATATGTTATAGAGATGGCAAATTGTGCTTGGTGCACCTGCGACACAATCTTTTTCCAGTGGTTCCCAAACTTTTTACAGTCCCGTACCCCTTCAGACATTCAATCTCCAGCTACATCCCCCCCCCCCCCTGTTTACAAAAAAATAAGTTTTCCTTTTCACCCTGAGGTAGATTGATGGCTTAAAATGAGTGAATAATATGTGCCACAAGTGACCCAAACCTTCTAAGGTTGTTGTTTGCCAGCCATCAACAGAACAGAAGACTAAAAAAACATTATTTGCAGGCGATTGGGAAGATGAGCAAATTAATTTGACAGGCTGTAGCGGAGGTGTGCGTGTCAACCATTGAACAGGGGAGCGTGGCCGGAGCGGAGTTCAGCACAGACGTGACATTTTCTCAGTGGTTTTAATTCATTTTTAATTAATGCTTGTTCATCGTTGCGATCGTTGTCGTCGTGTTTATTAGTAAGAAATACAGCCTTGCAGGGCAAAATACAGGGGAATTTGGGCAATTTTGATGCACAAAATGAGGTTTCCGTCTGAAAGTTGCAATTCTGTTTTAAAGGGTACATTCCGCGAATTCCGTCCGTTTTCCGTTATCGCGGAAATTCTCTCCCCGCGTACCCTCTGAACCACTTTGCGTACCCCTGGGGGTACGCGTACCCCAGTTTGGGAACCGAGGGCTTAGACCATAACAGAGCATCTGCTAGTGTGCCGCTGATGCCCGACTACCCTCTGCCTATCGTGCCTCTGTCCAAGGCTGGTAGTGCCAGCTGAAATATGCACTCTGGAACTGTGACAGGAGTCAATTCCACTCTTCTCTCAAGACCCAAAAAACGGGGAAGTGAGGAACCTCTGTGGAGAGCGCGGTGTGGTACCCAGCAGATGGCAAGGTAGCCGACAGTGGTACAGGAGGTAAAGAAGTCGTTTAGTAATCAGAAGGTTGCTAGTTCGATTCGTTGTCGAAGCGTCCTTGAGCAAGACACTGAACCCTTAATTGCTCCTGATGTGCAGTGTGCCATAAATGTAAAATGTGTATACATTGTAAGTCGCACATATGTAAGTCGCTTTGGATAAAAGCGTCTGCTAAATGACTAAATGTAAACAAATGTAAATGTAGCCGTCACTTTCCAGAGGAGACGCGGAGGGGATATTTAAGGACAGAAAAGAACAAGGAGATGGAGGGAATGAGAGGGGGAGAAATAGAGAGGGATAGAGAGAGAGAGAAGGTTCAGAGAGGCAGTGGGAGAGTGACTTTGGGCAAAGGATCTAATGGAGCGGAAGGACTGTGGGAGGTTCAGTGAGGGGACAGGGAGATGAGTCTTTTTTTCGTGTCTGTGTGTGTGTGTGTGTGTGTGTGTGTGTGTGTGTGTGTGTGTGTGTGTGTGTTTGTGTCTGTGTGTGTGTGTCTGTATGTGTGTTCATGCATGACAGAATATGTGTGTGAGGGTATTTAGCATGTCTGAATATTTAAACTGTCACTTGAATATGGAACACTGAGTATGTGTGGGCCTTCAGCCGTCAGCAGTTATTTTCCTGCTGACACCCCAGGAGGGCTTGCACGCACACACAGAATGTGCGATTCATGTATATGGACGTCCATGTCAGTGTGTGTGTGTGTGTGTGTGTGTGTGTGTGTGTGTGTGCCATCCATGCCCATGTGTACCTGTGTGCACACACAGAATGTGCGATTCATGTATATGCACGTCCATGTCAGTGTGTGTGTGTGTGTGTGTGTGTCTACTTGTGGCATCCCTGCCCATGTGTACCTGTCTGTCTGGTGGTGGTGGCATCGCCGGCTTCCAGGGTGCCGTTCTCCTGCTGCGGTCCTAGTGTCTTCAGGATGACCTGCGTGGCGCCCAGGCGCGGCAGCGTGACGTGCGTCAGGTGCGGCAGATCGTGCTTCTTGGCGAAGGCCTGGCTGGTCTCCCGCCGCTTACGCAGGAAGCCGCCCTCAGGAAACAGCACGATCCACTTCCTCTCACGACTGTAGTAAATCTGGTCCAGGTGGTCCTTCAGGTACACCAGCTGCTTGTCCCGGTGCGCTTTGCCCTGGCGGGACAGGAAAGAGGAAGTTATTGCTGTAAAATGACAGGAAGTGAGGCGCGTGGTGGTGGAGGAAGTGGAGGAGGAAATAACAGCACCGCTTGCAGCACATCTAACAATCCTGAAAGGGATGCAAAGAAGAAGAAAAAAGGAACCGCATTTATAGCACAACATCCGAGGGTCAACTTCAATCCCACACAGATGCCTGAAGCAGTACATTCTGTTTGAGCCTTTGATTTGCTGCTAAAAGACAATCCACACACAGGACGCAATAGGAGGGTGGTTGAACCCAGCACAGAGGCATCTTATCAAAGCTATGCGAGAGGCTCCATGAGAAACTGTGATGCCAATTAGGCGACTACCGGGACTAGCATTTTGTGCCGGTCATCAGACCAGCCCTTCAAGCGAAACTGCTCGAGCCGATCAACCCTGAGACAAACAATTAAGAGTCAGTTGCACGGGGGGTCGGGCTGGGATGGCTCAGTGGTGAAAGACTGAGGTGATCATAGCGGGCTGAGTCGCATCAGCGGTGCCTCAACCAATGCCCAGTGTTCATGTAAACACAACTGGCTGTGTTTTGTGGTGGATAGGAAGGTGGGTTACGATTAAGGTGGGATGTTTTCGTGGGTGGCTGAGGATCAAGTCTCCATTGCTTCTATAGCCACTCGTGGCTTTTAGTCAGGGCTCCAGAGCAAAAGGGTGGATTCTGATCAGGGATTGCTCCAAACTATTTGTGAAAGTACATCAGAGGGAGCTGACAACCCCTTAAGTCTCCCCAAGTTTCCTGGAGGAGACACAAAAAAAGACCTACAACCTGACCAACACGTGGGTTATAAATAACAGCAATGGGGGTAATGAACTGAACAAACTGGAGCCAAAAAGCCAAAAAAAGGAATTGGTTTGCGTGTTCAGGAATTCAAGGGACTAGGGACCATTAAAGGAGTGATCTTTCATTACTCGTTTGTCATGATAGCAGATCCTCATGTCGGGTTTCTAGTTCTCTGGAAGAGACAAGGAGTGAGACAGGAGAAGGGGTATTCTAGAACATATCTCTTTCAATACTGATGAGGTGAATGGTGAGTTTTGACTGAACGGTCCCTTTAAGGGGCGACAGTAGGGATGAAATGAGCAGAGGGAGGAAGATAAGAGAGAGTATGCCATTCATTTTAGGCTGAGCTCAGGTTAAAAAGGCTCTTCGGCAGAGAGAAGGAGAAAAGTTTTACACAGCAGGGCTGAACTAAGGGTATGGTGTGTGCATGTGTGTGAGAGAGTCAGTCAGTTAAGGCAGTTACTGATAAAGTTATGGCAAGAATAAAGTTAAGACAAGAATCTACTTTGTGTATGGCATATTCAGTGTGAATACCTGGGAACATATGAAAGCTTATGTTATCTATTTGAGAAGTAGCTAGCTACTTTGCATGAGTATCTCTGGAGGATAAATAGTGTGGGAGACAATTGCTGGGTTAAGAGGACAGAGATGTGAGAGAGAGAGAGAGGTGTTGAGGAATGTACAAAATCTACTCTCTCTTCACCTACGACTGCACACCTGTACATGGTTCTAATACCATTGTCAAGTTTGCAGACGACACAACGGTGATTGGCCTCATCAGCGACAACGATGAGGCGGCCTACAGAGAAGAGGTCCAGCACCTGGCGGAGTGGTGCGCCGACAACAACCTGGCTCTAAACACCAAGAAGACCACAGAGCTCATTGTGGACTTCAGGAAGAAAGATGGCACACACACCCCCATCCGTATCAACGGGACGGAGGTTGAGCGTGTCGCCAGTTTTTAAGTTCCTGGGTGTCCACATCTCTAAGGACCTCTCTGAGGACACTCAACACCTCAACCCTGGTCAAGAAGACACACCAGTGTCTCTTCTTCCTAAGGACACTGAAGAAGGCCCATCTGTCTCCTCAGATTCTGGTGAACTTCTACCGCTGCACCATCAAAGAGCATCCTTACCAACTGCATCTCAGTATCGTATGACAGCTGCTCTGTTGCGGACCGGAAAACACAACAGAGGGTGGTGAAAACTGCCCAACGCATCAACGGTTCCTCACTCCTCACCATTGAGGCTGTCCAGAGCAAGAGATGTCTGCGGAGGGCGTGCAGCATCGTCAGGGAAAGCTCTCACCCCAGCCACAGACTGTTCCCCCTCCTCCCCTCTGGGAGGCGCTACAGGGTCCTCCATTCCCGGACCAGCAAGTTCAGGGACAGGAACAGCTTCTTCCCTGCGGCTGTCACCCTGCTGAACTCTGCACCACGGTTATAGCCCTGTTCATACTCCATATCTTATTTCTTACTGTACATATCTTATTTATTGACATATTCCACTTACATATGCACATACTCTGCACTTTTACTGCTTTTTTGCACTTCTGGTTAGATGCTAAACTGCATTTCGTTGTCTCTGTACTTGCACTCTGTGCAATGACAATAAAGTTGAATCTAATCTAATCTAATCTAAAGAGAACCGCTGCAGTCCAGCACCCCATCAGCTGAGCTGCTGATCTCCTGATTCACCCACACCAATCAGTGACCAGTAGGTCACCTCAGGCTAGACTAGCACAGAATAGTCCAGAGGCTAGCATGCTAAGTGACCTTAGACCCAATCCAGCGCCATCTGTTCAGTTGAATTTATCATGGCTTTGACACAAAGTTACCTACGGTTAGCACCTCACCTTGTATAGAACCCTGATTGACCTCAGACACATTTAAAAGGTCCATCAACTGAGGTCATTATTCATTACTGAAGCCACAAGGTGTGCCACATCAGGGTAGCACTGTTAGCATAACAGCAAAAGCCTCCACCAAAACCGGACGTCTCCTATTAATGACACCAAGGCACTGTTCTAATTGCAAACGCAGTGTAATATTAGGCTTGTGGTCTAATGCACTAAAATGAACCTCATGGATACTGGAAATAACTGACTTAATAGCTTAATCCAAACAGCTCATACCTCAGCCAACACTGTAAAATTACCCTTGCCAAGAATCATCTGCCAACCAATGAAAAACTGACACACCCTGTGCTCTGATAAGTGAGCATCTGTGTATATTTACACACTTTACTACTAAAAGGCAATGCCAGTCCTCTGGCACAGCTGGATCGGCATCCACAACAGAAGATAACTTTATTTTCGGACATCCACTGTTTGGTCCTTATAGTGCTCCAGAAACCACACAGAGTAAGATGAACTTGATCACACAAGGCACTTGCTGGTTAACCCACTTCAGAAAGGATCGTTTGGTGGGTGAGGATCGTTTACCTGTCTGATGAAGAAATCTCCATGGATCAAGGACACCACGCCGAAGTTTGTGTATTTGAACACGTGGTCCATCAGCCACAGCATCTTCCGCACCACCTGAAAGGAAACAATGGACACACAGTTAGACCAGTACTCGTGTTGGGTCATCATTGGTTTGCATATACCTGATAACACTAAATTCAAACACGGACTAGAGGACAATAAGGAAAACAAGAAACAAAGTATCTGTTCATGAGTGGTCATCATATCTGCACTGCCAGAGCACGGACTCTGCTGGCGAGTGTTAGCTTTGTCCTCTGTTCCCCATGAGGTGTTAGCCTGCTCTGGGGGCAAAGGAACCCGGGGCTGCAGCTGCTCATGCTGATCGTGTCACTACCTCCCTTGGCACCGTGACATTAGCGGCTTCACTTCTCCTGACAGCTACTGAGGACTGGCAACTCAACTCTCTACAACACGCACACACACACTCACTTTGAAACACACCCAAACATAACACATGCAGACCCTCATGACATGATCCATGGCCTGGGCCTGGGCCTGGGGCGCACCAAACAGCCACACAGCCAAGGTCTGCCCTCTCTGGGGGGTAGGATATCCCAGGCCACGCTCTTTTTGCTGCCACTGATTGACAGAGCAGCCATCGACTGTGATTAACTGTCGTATGGCAACTACACCTCTCCATTCAGAATGCAACATAGACATAGATGTGAACAGAGCTGCCACTGCACCACATGCACGCACACCTTATCTGTACCATTACTGAAGCCCAACCAGGCATTTTGATTCCTAAAATGGTTCCTATGCCGAAATGAGTTTGTTGTACGTGATGGCGCTCAACAAACCATGATCTTTTTGACTGGTCCTGTAGCCCACACAACCATCACACACTGATTTCATCTGGGTGTGTGTACAAGAGAGACAATGCGAGAGAGGGGGCGTGGAACTTAATCCTTTTGAGGGTAACTGTGAAGCACGTGGATCAAAGAGAACCTTGTCTCTGGGCTGGAGTCTGTTGCGCGCGAGTCCCAAGCCAGATTGTAATTGTGTTAAGTAAAGGCATCGATTGGCCTTTGAAGCCAAGCCAGGCACGGGCACCTGATACCCAGGGACAAGGCCTTCTGTTGTTTGGGCGCTTGCCAGTCAAAGACAGAGGGATTTCAGCATCAACGTAGGTCAAACACTGAGATAAAGTGGGAGCGGGTGACACCAAGAGATTGGTCATAGCTGTTTTTTTGGCCAGCAACGTACCTTCAGAAGAATGCCTCAAAAGCCACTTCAAAATCAGACTTCAGTGTTTGAGCATCAGCACACAAGTGCACTATTAAGATCAAGCGTATTAGGCTTCTATAAAGCACTTTGAGAGGTGTATCAAACGAACTCGCAGTGACGGCCAGGTTTAGGGCTGAATATTACCAAGCCGGTAGACCTTTTTGATTCATGACACAATTTCCTCAATACACTTTCATCTAAAGGTTGGCTTTGACCATCAAAAGGAATTCACGCAGCCTAACAACTACTATAAATAATAGCCAATAACTTTATATTGATAGGGCACCTCCATACATACAAATGCTCAAATGTAACATGACAAACAAAAACTGAGGAGGCCTGCAGAGACCTAACCAACTTTCCTCTTCGCCCCCAGGCCTACGCGAGTTTAGAGCCCTTTTATTTGTGTGGTTGCTATTAAGTGTTGCATATAACCCGACAAAACAAATTCAATTCATTTCACTGACAATGGAGGGGCAAGAACAAATTGGGAGGATCAGGGGGGGCGACAGTGCTTCATATTTATGGGCCAACAACAATGGAGACATCCAGCCTCCAACTAGGCGAATGATCTGGGTAGTATATGGGCTGAGCACAGAATTCCGAAAGACACACGCAAGCCCTGGCCAGGCCTGACTTTTGTGTGTGTGTGTGTGTGTGTGTGTGTGTGTGACAGAGACACAAAGATAGGCAGGACTCAGAGGAGAGATGCAAGGCAAATGACCCAACTTTACAGAAAAGCCAAACTTGGTTTCATGGGTCAGAAGCATTCAGGAGTTGGAAGGAACTAATTTGGGGTTCAAAACGAAATAACGAAATAAGTACTGTAAATTTTTTACGTCTTACACATTTGATTCCTTCAATCAAGACCATGTAGAAACTGGAGTCACTATTTCCAGGGCTAATGACAGTGCTAGTGGCAATTTGTTTTATTTCCAGGGCATCTATTTTCGCAATGACCATGAGGGTCGAAATGCTTAAGTATTTTTAAAAAGTAGCACTTCCAGCAGCTTCAATAAGATGGCAGCTGAAGTCTGGGGGAAATGGCCCCTAAATGACCCCAGTGAGTGCACTGGTAGGAATGAACTCAAGAGCACGGAGTTTCCCTCCTCTAATGAATCATTAGAATCTGAGCTGTTGGTTTATTTCAGCCTTGTCTGCCAACGGCCATCAGTTGACGAGCACAACGAGGAACGGCTTCGATAGCTTATCTTGGGCAAACACACCCCTGCTTAAGTCAATGCTCATTAAGGTGGCTTAGGCTGGGACTACTCTTTGTACACAAAAGAGAGGGAACAGTACTCTCCACACACACACACACACACACACACACACACACACACACACACACACACACACACACACACACACACACACACACACACACACACACACACACACAAATACACAGTCCCACCTATCAACCTCCCTAAAACCAGGAAATGATATCACAACAATGACCTCAAAGGAAAACATGGTATACCCTTTTACTTTACCCATCTGCTACATCATTGGAAGAAACTCGGTCCAAACTCGGTCCATATTTTTTTTTGTCTGGGCTACGGTTTACCTGAACTCCAGTTCGTATGTAAAAGCTATTCGATCTACACCAGGTAGTAAACGCTATTTATGACCACTAATGGATCCAAAGTCTCCCACAAAAAGGAATCTTAAGTCTTAAAAACAGTGACTAGAAGCTAAGGTGACGTGGCAATTCATGATTGAGGGCGTGTGTGTATGCTCTGCAGGCAAAGCTGCAAATTCATCTCGCATTGCCACCTGTCTCCGCAAAAACCTCCTTATCCAAGCAGCTACCACCGTTTATTACAGTGCGAGAATGACCAAATTAACAAAAAGAAAAAAACAAATAGTGTACAGCTTTCCATTTTGCCTTACTTACGCCTTACTTTAGCGACAGCAATAAAAGTGGCACGTTGCTTACGTGTTGACATAAAGGGTTCATGGGTCGCAACCAAATAATATGATGTGAAAGGAGTGAGGAGGGGGGAATAATCACACTTAATTTCCGACCAGCAAAATGGACCAAGTGTGAAAACAGCCTTAAGAGTCCCCTTGACCAGCCCTTTGTGTCAAACAAAGTGCATTTGCAAGTGAGCTCTACGCACCTAGAGGAACGCAGCTATCCCATGAGCACCTGTCTACCTACCATCCCCTTGTCCTGCAGGCACATCATGAGGGTGCAGACATCTCCGGTGGACTGGTGGTTGACGATGACCATGGCCTCTTCCTCCGAGATGGGCTTCACGTCGTCTCCCCATTCTGTCACTAAGAAGGCACACAGACCAGAGCACCTAACATTAGAGCCATTAACAGTCACAGGAAACAGATTTGAGACAAAGTCTTTCTCCAGTGTGCCTCACATATGAGGCTGCACAGAAGGTCAAAGTACTGCAGAGCTGGTGGGAACATAATGATACGTTCCCATTGCCCAGAAGTACCAGAAACCACAGCAATGATTTCACATGGTTATGGGAATTACCAGAAGAGGCTAGAGAAGATAAGTAGTCATCTTTAATTCAACAGTTACAATGAAACTGAAACCAACACGCCCTTGGATGTCCTGAATAAAAACCAAATCTGAGGTATGTGGCCATTGCCATTGCTCTTGCTCAAACACAGGTTTGCGATAGATCACCCCCCCCCCCCCCCCCCCCCCCCCCCCTATGTGCTGCAGTTCAGCTTAAGGTTTGTTCCTTCCCTTTTTCTTGCCCCTGTTGCTATTGTGCTTGCTCTAAGGGGGTTCAGGCTCTGGGTTCTGTAAAGCTCCTTGAGACAATTTGATTGATTTGGCGCTATATAAATACAAATTGAATTGAATTTAATCTTTCTACTTCTGGCTTTAACACCAAATCACCAGTTGACAGAGGATGTAAAGTGTTTCGAAAAAAAAAAAAAACCTTTTGTCGGATTTGTGTCAGTTATTTTTCATGCAGCTCTGAAGTTTTTAGGGGACAGGAAGCATGAGGTTACTACTGTTATATTATTACTAGCTTCCAATGAAGCAGAAATGAAAGTGTTCATGGTAACATTTCTAACCATGCCAAAAGTCCACTTCCTTGAACTATACCTCGAAAACAATTGTATCTCAAACAGCTTTAAGCAAACATTGCCAGGCCTCACAAAGAACAGCCTCTGTGTGACTGAATTTGACCAGGGAGAACACATAGTCCTCAAACATATGAACTCACACTTCTTATACAGTACTATTTGTTTAGAGGTAGTCATTGTTTCATTCATTTGTGACCAAATTGACTAACCCTTTACTTATTTGTAAACTAATAGGGCACTGTCTCATCTGCTCCGATAACTCGGACTGGAGGAAGAAATGCCTTGAGTTTGACAGACACGTCATTAAACACAATTAAAAAGCAGACCTCAGCTGGGGCTTCACTTTCGGCTGCCTGATTTATATTGGCAGCCACTATTTATGGAAGAGTCAACTACACACTGAAGTCATTAACCACCAGGCCCCTAGCCACGTATTGACAGCTAACACTAACACAACATTGGCAACAAAAGGGGGCAACAAGTCCTCCTCCACCTAGAGACAGAAAACACTTGGCAAGTACATGTGTGTGCTTCTGCACAACTGAAGAGACTTAATTAGTGTGGGGGAGGGCGGGGGGGGGGGGGGGGGGGGAGTAAAATGACAACAAACGTTGAGAACAAATACTAAAGGTTGATGAACTAAAAGGTGACTGTTTAAGAGAGGGGTTCCAAACACAAGCAACAGTTCTTGGTGGCGAATACGGACACACTCTCTCAAGAGACATGTGGGAGGCCGGACATTGATAATCCTAATCGATTGGGAACTGGATTGGTTTATATTGATCCCAGGTCACTTGTACAAGATGTATTTCAGAATCCAGTTTGAGAGTTCCAAACAGTGAAAGATGATGCCAGATCAGTTTCTTATTCGTTAAGCATGTTCAGTATTCCAAGCACCAATTTTCCACAGTAAGGCCTGATTCTATGGCCCGTGAAACGGTTCCTAGGCCTGGTTCCGATCCACTTTCTCAGTTCCAGGAATTTGAAAGGGCAAGCGAACAAAAAGTGTGTGCCAATCTCTGGTCTAGCTCCTGGGCTGTTGCTAGGAGATGGGACATCTGATCTGTAACCTTGCTGGGCTCATAGAAACTCGGTTTATTGACCGTTTTGTTCACGGGTGGTCATAATATGATAAATACAGACGGCAAACATGCACTTAACACCCAAGCTTACTGCAGTTCGGAAGTTACATGCGTGACTGACAGAACTCGGATAGATTGCATGGCCAAGGGCTAGCAGATCTTAGGAGAAGGAACCTCCATGCTGAACAAGTCTTCCATCAATCCATGAAGGAGGTTGTAATGACAGAAATGTGTTAAATTTAAAGGATCTCTCAGTAGGCCTAGCACAGAAAATCACACAACTCAAAGAAAATGCCCTGCGTTATAACCAGTGAGCGATACAAACAATATAAATTTGATCACAAACATTGACTTAGATGAGAATGAAGCAAACTACTTTCACCCTGAAGTCAACAATCATACACAATGAACAGAGTTTTAACCCAGAGAGCATCCCTGCTAAAAAAATAACATCAGCAGCACACAAGCCGTATTGTGTTAAAGCTAATCTGCTACAGTGAGAGCAATTGTTTGCTACACTGACTGGGGTCATAGTGGCTACAGTTATACTTAATAAGATCTCTGACAGGAAAATGAAAAAGAGAAACAGAAACAGAACTAAAAGGTGGAGAGAGGGAGAAAATTGATCGCGTCAAACAGTCTGGCAGAGAAAGGAATCATTCTAGACAGATGTTTTTTTTTAAAAAAGACAGCCTTTTGGCCTGCTCAGGTCCTCACAGAGGGAGGGGGGATGGGGCCTGGCCCAGGCACGGACTTTAAGGAAGAGTGTTATCGCATTATAAAGGAGCACTTCAGAAGACAAGGGCATGATGAGGGGGGCATTATTGTTATGCGAGTTAGGCTTAGGATTCCCTGCCGGCTCGTCTTTGTCTCTCAGTGAATCGCACTGTGGCCGAGGACAGAGGTCTAAGCAGCAAGGACAGCAATTATGTCCAGTTGCCTCGCTGAGACATGTTGAGACACGCTGAGAGAGTCACGTGAGACCGCGGAACGAGATGGACGTGTGAAAAAGCTGCTCTGCACAAACCCCCGAAATTAATCTGAATATATGCGTCAACTGAGACACGCCGAGACTGCAAATGTATTTTCAAAGCAGAACAAAAAAAAAAAAAAAAAAACACAGAACAGTGCCATGCAAAAAGGCTAACAGTTATTTCTGCTAGTATTCAAATAGAATTGGAAGCATATGCAAAAAGACTGTATGTATGTAATTCAATGGAATTGTGTCAAAGGTGTACAAGAGAGGATAAATGCCATTCCAAATCTGAGTTAACACTGCTGTTATTATAACCAGCCCATGTGGTAAGCACATATAAGTTGGTTATGGTTATGGCTAGGCTGGCAATCAAGTTACCATATTTCATACCATGATTTATAAAAATAAATATATTCTGGCGCCGCCTTCCTAGCTGGGAGTCATGGTGTTTCAGCGCTCGATCTACTACAGCTACGATCCGAATACACTGCTAAACATCAGTGGATCAATGGCAATTGTTTCATCTCCATCTTTTTTTTTGTCAATCAGAGGAAATCTGTGATTGCATACTCCGCGTAGACCACCTGGCCCAGAAGCAAAAGGTTTAGCACTACAGGCGTCAGTGAGTGGGTGGGCGCCCTCCTCAAGTGGAGGAAGGGATGACGGCGCACACATATCCTGGCCATCTGCAAGTCAAATGTGCGCTCTCTCTCAATGGATTAAATCAATCTACTGACCCAAGGAAGACTTCCAAAGGAACTCTGCCTCACTTCTTCTGTGAAAACCTGGCTGCTCTACATCACAGACGCCGCTGTGTATTTACCTGGATACCATCTCAATCAAAGGGAGCAGGTATGTGTTTTTACATCAATAACAACTGGTGCTTGGCTGCAGTAAAAGCATACCAACACTGCTCTAGTACTCTGGAATAAGATTGTATTGAGTGCAAACCATACTACTCCCCGAGAGAATTCCCGCCTGTCACCCTCCGCAAGCCCTCATTTTGAGAAGCACAGCACTTGCTGACTAAACAGATTTCCTCTGTAGTTCTTGTCATGGGAGATTTCAACTTGTGTAATTGCTCATGGGAACTGCCGAACTACAAACAGCTGGTGGCGTGTGCTACACGTGACGGTAATCAACTGGACCACTTTTACTCCACCATCATACAACATGCATACAGCTCAAATCTGCCCTGCGCACCCCTTGGACACTTTCTCAGATTGTTCCAGAAGATGAACATCTCTAAAGTTCGCACCCAAGTTCTACAGAGCCTCTATGGAGAGAGTGCCCACCTCCTCCATCGCTATGTGGTGCCCCCGTGTCCTCCCACCAAACACAGAACTGAACACATTGTGCGAACAGCTAGTCGGCTCACAGGCCAGGAAAAGGTTGCCAGTGAGTGTTCTGAGCCAGGAAACAGGCCAGTAGGATAGTGTAGGACCAATCACACCCGGCTCACTCCCTCATCAGAAAACTTCTATCCGGACGCAAGTTCTGCTCCATCAGGACCAGGACCATCAGACACTTGAACACTGTATAGGACAGTGCAACCCCTACTATGGACCCAACCATCCTGCCAGGACTGTACAATCTGTAGCATAATGTAGCATACATTATTGCTTAACTTGTGCATATATTCTTGTACTTAGCTTGTGTATATTCTTATTTATGGTTATTTTATTCTATTCTATTTTATGTTCCATCATATTTCTTCCATCTACTTTCTCCTTATTCTGCTATTTTACTGTTTCACTGTGCTGTATCACTTCATCAAATTTCTGAGTACATTTGGCAAATCAAAGGATTCTGATTCTAAACAAGCCAAAAACTGCTCTTTGTTGTTCCTTGAAAGTGATGAAACGCAACAGAGAAAACACTGGTCGAGTATCCACATGGACACTTTATAGAAAAATTATAATAAATAAATAATAATAATAATAAATTAATTAAATAATTCTCTCTCTCTCTCTCTCTCTCTCTCTCTCTCTATATATATACATTTATATATATATATTTTAAAGTGACTCAAAACCACAGCTAAGTAACCATGATTTGCGATCGATTTTATTTAACATAAAATCACTGCAATATTTTAGAATTCCTGCAGCCACAAATTCAGTCACTTTTAGCCGCAACAATCACTACAAACCCTTGCAAGATCCTGTAGGGACTGCCCTTTACAAAACACAGAAGAATGGAGAGCTAAGGCTTGAGGCATTAGTGTTGGTTCCTGCGCTTCACTTCCTCCTCTGTACTCCTCACCTAACTGAAGGCAGCACTGCTGGCCCAGCGCCCCCTCCATCACTCACTCCCTCCCTCCCTCCCTCCCTCCCTCCTTCCTTCATTATCTTTCTTGTTTGCTTGCACTCCCTCTTTTCTTCCTTCCTCTCTGGTGACTGGCGATCTGGCAGGACACCTGGCCTGCTTTCCAGCATGTGAAAGAGAGGGCTGTCGCCATCATTCCTCCTCGTACAACGCCCCCCACCCCCGATGAAATCAAGTTAACAAGTGAAGATGCCACAAACAAAGGAGATCTCCCATAATACCCTGAACCCTGCTCCTTTATTTTTAAGCAGGAGCATTAGGCCTAATTTAGTTTAGTTATAGACCTCATATACCAAGACATTACACAACAGAGGGGTATCCTCTCAATCCCCAGTTGTTTGTGCTTTAGTGGGATGTTTGTAGAATGGTTTCTGCCAATTCCTGCAATCAAATCGGTAAAACCCTACAAGCTCTGGGTTTCTATGAATGGCAATGCGGGTCGTCAGTAAAACAGAATAACTCCTACCAGAAGGACAGGATCGCACTGCACTATTATTACGCCACACTTCCTCCAGATTACATCAGTGCAATGAGGGGAATAGTCACGCAATGGCTAATAGTTCATTCTGGGTGACAGGAAAACAAACCCAGTCCATATCAATGTTTGAATGTTATGCTGGCCTATGACCAAGTCAGGATGACCACAAACTGAGGCCAGGACATGTCACCCTAGTCTTCCCACTGCTAACAAATAACAGAAAAATATATAAAGAAACTCTACCAAAACAAGCAGCAAAGCCACCTATGGAAAAATCATCACCCCAACTGATGGGAAACATAAAAACAGTAGTAACCATATTGCTGACGTGGAGCTGTGCTGCCTTAACCCCTGCAATCTTATTAGGCTTTGTGTGCGTGCCTCCCTGGGTCCTCTAAAAATCACTGTTCCAGCTGGCCCATTGGTGGAATCTAATCCTGAATCCCGCCCCCACGGCTCACGGCACCTGTCTGGCCTGGGAGTGTGACGGAGAGACTCGGGTCAATGGCTTGCAGCTGTGTCTGATCTGCGAGCACACACACACACACAACCCGACGCACAGTTATGCTCCCGACATGACACACAGCACAGAATAGCTCCTTCTCAGCCAGCTTAAAGAGGCGAGAGGACGGGCAAAGCTTGTGCTTCATGTGTTTGTGTGTGTGTGTGTGTGTGTGTGTGTGTGTGTGTGTGTGTGTGTGTGTGTGTGTTACTATGACAGGCCAGTGTGAAGGTCAGTGCCAAGCAACAGGCCAGTAATAAACTTGATAACCAAGATTCTCATTTCATAACATAACCTCTCCAAGCCAGTTTACAGTAACACTCCCATCGCCACCCACCTCTTTGTCCCCCCTCCCCTCCCCTCCCCTCCCCTGCCCTGCCCTGCCCTGCCCTGCCCAACATACACACAGAGCCAGCTTGTGGTACCCCCCCCCCCCCCCCCCCCCCCTGTGTCACGTGATAATGCAGCAGGAAGAAGAACCCCCTATCCCATGACACACGCCAGACTCTGCCAGGCTGGATGCCAGCCACAAGCTGCGAGTGTGCCGACCAAGCGCGACTGGCATGGGCAGACAGCTCTGATTAGAGAGGGGCAGGCCTACAAGTGAGGGCAGTGCGCGCGCACACACACACACACACACACACACACACACACACACACACACTATAATCAAATCAGCTGATTAGGTCATTAAGAATAAGGCTGGGAGGACAGTAAAGAAGAGAAATGAGCAGAGAGAACAGTACGCAACTAGAGAGGCAAGGGGAGGACTAATGAATGAATGGAGTTGGTAACACGGTGGTGGTGGGAGCGCGTGGCCGACCGATAGGGGAGAGCAACATTAACTGAACGGGTAACGAGGACAAGGCAGGTAACGAGAGAAGTGAGAAAGAGAGACGAGAAGATTAACGCGAGGTGTTTGTAACGCGAGGAAAGAGGGTTAATGTGAGAGAAAGCCGAACGAGCGGAGTGGATGACCTTGGGGTCTCCGACAACAAGGAGCAATAGAGTGGTTTTGGTTTTGTTTCGTTTTCATATAGTACGCCTTACAATTAATAAGGAGCTTAAAGGCCTACCCACCCTTTAGTTTATCAAACAGTCTGCTATCATTTCAGATTAAAGGCCTACTTATGCCAGTACCTGGATACTTCTTCAAAAAAGAGGACAATCTCTTGTTTGAAAACCCCAATAAACTGGTAATTATAGGTATTTATGTTATGTAATTAAAGAGTAAATACAAAACTTAGTGTCATTGTTAAATTCATTCAGTAAGGTAATGCCACCTCAGTTTAGCTTGTGTGTGTGTGTGTGTGTGTGTGTGTGTGTGTGTGTGTGTGTGTGTGTGTGTGTGTGTGTGTGTGAGAGTGTGTGTGTGTGTGTGTGTGTGTGTGTGTGTGTGTGTGTGTGTGTGTGTGTGTGTGTGTGTGTGTGTGTGTGTGTGTGTGTGTGAGTGTGTGTGTGTGTAGAGACTAGGGAACAAAGAGTGAATGCTGCCTTTGAGAATCCCTACCCGGTATCCTAGAGACAGTGATTCACCCGTGAGCACATACACCCTCTTCCGCACCAAGTCTGGGAGTTTGCATTCCCAGAATGCAACTCCCCCGACAACCAATGCTCTAGATTTGCCAGAACCTTCTGACTTTAAGTCATATAGAAAGAGAGAAAGAGGAATATATATATTTTTTAAAACCTCTATGCCTGTTATTCAGACTAGAATGAAGTGAAGGTCACCTTTCTCAGAGAGTGCGATTGGAAGCACAGACAGCACGCTCCCAAGATGAGCTCACTGCTTGCTCGGAAACAGTGGGCAGTTCCTCAAAAGGGGACATGGTGACAGTAGCTCAGATTATGATATACCTGGATTGTGCAGCGTCATATACATTACTCTGAGCGAAACAGACCAACAATCACACTTCTCTGACTCTATGGATGCTCAAGGCTGTTATCAGGTCGCATCTCAAGTGAAAATGTCTAATAACCTTTTCACAAACGCTACAAAGAATCTGTGCATTAACTTTGGAAGCACATACAGCCTAATACATTCTCACACACTGTCAGAGACAATAAAGTTTGATCGTTTTCCCTGTTGGATATCACATTTATTCACTTCTAAAAATCTTGAAACCAAAGCAATCCAGGGTGAGCAGAATAAGGCAGCACCTTTACTTTCTGTCTGTGACCCTTTGACCCTGCCATAGAGCGAAGCATGGAGGTGATGTAACATTGTAAACACATCTTGACTCAAGGAGAAGAGGTACAGAATACATGTGAGTGCAACGCCATTACACAATGGTGACAAAGCAGAGAGTGCAGAGACAGCCTGGTAATGTAGTAACTGATAGAGACTGGACCTCCACAATCTTCTTCTTGAAGACATTTGTACGGCATGTTGGCCATCTTCAAAAGTTTAAACACTAGCAGCACTTCTTAGAGGCGGAGCATACTAGAGAAAGGACTGATAGGTACATAAATACGATGAATGACTAAAAAGATGGATGACTGCAGCTGGGTCAGATTCTGATACAGAAGTAAAGAACAGAATCTCTCATTGATGAGCAAAACGAGAGAACTGGAGAGCATTCATTCGCACATTCATTCCTGCAGAATCCAAGGCCGCAGCGGCCACCACACACCAAAGGTTTGCATTGCTGGTATATATGCAAACATTTGCAGGACAGATTACTGTTGTGTCATTTACAATGACTCTCTTTGGTGCTTCTTCGATCCTTCAGTCTCTCAGTTGTTCCTCTAACTCAGCTGGCAGAGCCTGGTGACAGCAATGCCGGGGTCAGAGGTTTACTTGCTGCTGGGATGCACTGAAGCATGCATGGATTTCCTTTACTGCAAGTTGTCCCCCATAACAGCGACAGCATAATAACTGGTAAGGCTGTCCCTTGACCCAAACAAATGCTCAAAAGATGTTAGCCGAGCTCTACTGCAACCACAAAAGGACTTTCACTAAGTAATTACAACCACTACTAACGTTGTTCTTCCTCAACCACTACCACATCTCTAATGCAAAATAAGGTAATGAGTCCACAGCTACCACAGAAGCACAAGATAACTGAAAACAATGGCTGCTGCACAGTGCGAAGGACATAAATATACAGCACCAAAGCTTGGTGTTGCATAGGAGGACACCTCTGCATTATTTAACAGCCACCCTTGTTGCCACCATGTCCAGACACTTTTCTATTTTGTAAGCATTTTGCTAGCAGCATGAGTGAAACCAAACACTGCGCGTAAGATAACAGATGCCTCTAATAAGCAAGCCAATGACAGTAGGTACAACATACATTTCTGTTCAAGGATAAGGGTAAGGGATAGGGTTTACATGACTGTGAAAGCCTGCATCCCGAAAGCATAAGTCAAATTGTCATGATGGTGGGAAGATAACTGTAATAACAAAATACAGCAGGATTTAAATATGTCCCCCCCCCCTTTAAGGTCAGTTTAATGATTGAAAGTAGTAAATAAAATAGCTGCATTCTATGGCCATTCATCATTAATTAAAACTGGGACTTAATTTGTGGCCGATAACATAGGAGTTTCAAAGCCAATCAAGCAAAAAGAGATGATGCAGCAACAACAGCGGAGCACTCACCTGTGTAGCCAGCCGACCATCCCCAACAGGAAACCATCGCTAACAACCACTTGAACATTACTCCTTCGATGTGCCAGAAAGTACGACTGTCCATTATTCTCAAAGGTTGCAACAGAATTAAGTAGAGGCAATAGGAAGGGATAGCAAAAATGTTATTTAAAAACATGAAGACGAAACGTAGTAACGCCTTGAACAGAATCCAGCCCAGTTTGCCGGCTTCGTCAAGGAGGGATGCCATCCTGCTGTTTCCTGCCTGTGAGAACAAGGGGAAAAAAGCAGTTAACAGAGCAGTGGAGAGAGCATAAAAGTTACTGAAAACAGTTAATTGACAACAACACCATCGTGTAAGGCAATCTACAGAAATATTTGTGTTATCAACTGAACAATATACCCCTAATTTAGTCATGAATGCCCCTTTCAGCTGAACTGATCTACAGTAACAACTGAGCGTTTGGATATTAGACCAAAGAAGCAAAACATTACCTCTCAGGAAGGGTCCTTGAGGTGGGTTAACGGTGACTTTGGTTATAAGACTTCAATAACGTTACCATGTAGGCTATCTGAGGTCGCTCACAACTAAATGTTATCCTAGCTATGTATACACTCATTTAACATGCCAACTATGAATGGTTGCCAGCGGAGTTGGTCACCTCCTTCTAACCTGACAATGATATTGATCAGAAAACCAGAGATATGATGGCGCTCCAATCAACTACTTATAACGTTACTGTTACTAGTTAGTCACTCATACAAGGGTTAGAATATAGCTAGGTCACTGCATGTTTGCAGAATGAAGCTGTTACTCAAGTTACCAAACCTTTTGCGCAGTGATGGCCTGGAGAAAGTATTTTTTTGAGACAATAGTTGGGTTTGTTACGAAACATTCAGCGGTCTTCTGAAAGGAATAAAAAACCACGTCCTTCAGAGCCCCGCATTTTTAATCCATGATGCGCAGGCCACTCGTGAGAATGATGCCTTGGAAAAATATTACTGTGATTGCGCCCATTTTGACTGACAAATTATATGTATAAACAAGTAACAATACAATCTGCGAAATGATTATAAACGTGCCACCAAATAATGTGCTTTCCACTCGAAGGAAAAAAGAGATTCTCAACAAGCTAATATAGCTAGCAACCTCGCGCTAGCTATTCTGGAGGCGCAGGGCATCCATTCGGATTTATTCGCCAGCAAGTGCCATCCAATTCACTGTTTTGGCCACCTCAAAGCAATACTTAGAACTATGATCAGATCGAATTCGATCTCTCAAATGTTCGTATTGACTGCTTGAGTGTTACGGTTATCTTGCTGGCCATTTTAGGGATATAACGGTCCACAATTGACTCGATAGCTAACTTGCTAGATTAACGTTGGCTAGCCAACCAAGATAGATGGATAACGTTAGCAGTTTATGAACGTAGTAGCTAGGTACCCATCCATCCCCATTAAGTTTCCAAGATATCTAGCGGGCTGGTTAGCCACCAAGAAAAAAAAGCTAACATTACCGTTAGCTAAGCCAATAACACCTTCCGAAAATCATCTTCAATCTAAATGACCAAGACAAGTAACTATAAGACTAATCTAGCTGATGTATGTATCAAAATTCGGTATAAACTGCAGTCAGACTTAACGACAATAGAGGTTCTCTTTCATCATCTTATTAAGATAGCTAATGATAATATGGGCTGTTTCAGAGGTATGTCTATCAAGCAATCGCTTATAGAGCAGAATGATAGCGAATATCCGTAACTGTGCTAGCTAAATATCAAACGTGACATCATTTATTCGACAGTGTTGCGCCGCATGTTACAAACGCAATCAAGGTTAGCTACAGAGGGACACATTTTCGAGCATCAAATCGCTGGTGACAGAACTACACTGGTTTCACTATAGCCACCACCGAGCTCCGTCTACATTACTCACTCAGTCTCACTGTCCCCGTACAAATGCCGGACGATGACACTAGCCAGCTAAATAGCTGGCCAAAGATGGTTGTATGTCGAGTCACATGAAGTTTTTATGACAGACATTTCAAGTCTAATTATTTTTCTCCTGTCGCCGGCGCGTAGTCAATATAGCCTCGTTGACATTCCTCATTCCCGTTTGATATCATGCATAAAACAGAGTGTCTCTCAGTCAATGGCACGCGAATAATTCAATCGATGCATGAGCTAGGGATAGTTCCAAAGCATTCGGCTTTAAAGTTGATAAGTTCTTGATTTGCCTTCGTCTTAAATCCAAACGGGTTAACGCAAAAGAGGTAAGACCATTCCTTTATTTTGCTGCAAAATCGAGGCCCGTTTTAAGGTGTAATTTCGTGCATGTTGGCTTTCTGGTCAGCCCTCTAGTTTTGCGGTTATTAGCGATTGGATGATCAGTTCGACTCTGCAGCCACCAGAGGAGAATCTCTTTATGACGACACCACTAACAGCGGGCGAGCACACATATGCGCAGGCGCCGCTCCTTAGCTTAACGAAACATCCATAGAGCGTCGACCCCGTTCTCCATTCCTCACCCTTAATGGACAAACTGTGATAGGTTAGCTTACCCGATTCCGCATTTAAACAGGTCAACATTTTTTAACACAGGCTAATTAAAAAAAGTTTCTTGCTAACGAAGAGTATTTAGGCTACATTGGTTTTAGTTCATGAGGGGACCTATCTGCGTTCATGCCTTAGGCCTACCTTAGCTTGAGGTATAGGTAACTGGACGCCTAAATCCAGTCAGTAATGTGATTTAAGCAATATACTTTACAAGACATCGCCAAAATAATATCTAATTAGAAATGCTTAGTCTTACCAATACAGGAAGAAGTGCTTTTTGCTTTGGCTCGATTCAATTTCATCAATTCATCTTGTAGACCATGGGCTGTAAGGTGTTCGAGAAAATTAGTTGGGCTATGTTGTAAATTGATATTCTATAGGTCCGCAGTCAGTACATTAAAGGGAAAAAAAATAAACACACCCGTGTCTTGTTTACGAATCAAACATGAGAAGTTAGAAATACGTTGAAATCTGATTTCATCTTGCTTGCAAATTCTGGCGGGCTGGACAGTTTTGCACAACACTGGCACCTCGTGTTTGTAATAAGATTTGTATGACACATGGAATTAAACCATTTCAAATGTATTATATGTCACCTTTTAGCCCACTATTAGGGATTTTAAATTCTTGTGTCGTAATATGAAGTACATGGATAAGAAAAATCCTTTCATAGATTACCGTGGCTATTTTTAAAAGTAATCAGTAGCTACCTGGACTGTGTCCAACTCACAGCTTTCCCTTGAGATTTAAAGACATGTCATCATTGGCAATATCCGACGGGGTGCTGAAATGACCCTTTGTTCGTTTGACTGGTCGTTATCTCGGTTGTCATTGGACTTACATTCGTTGTGCCCATAGACATAGTATACTATGTATATGGTTGTGCCAACCCAGTTTGCTAACGCCATGACATCTTCACAATGGCTGTTGTTTAAAGATATAAAATAAAGACCGTTCATTCATTGGCAGATTAAAGGGGGCATGTTTCACTACCATAAAGGTCATTGGCAAGAGAAGATTGCCATCCTCACACAAAATGTTCTCCAAACAGGTTACATGAACAATGGTACCTTTGTTATGTTATTGTTATGTTAGCCTAAGCATAGATATACTCTGACACATTTACAATAATGTATTTACTATGAATGATATTCTTAACAGGGACATACCTTTACTCAAAGTGGTCTGGCATCCAGAAAGTTTTGCACTGTGTTTACTTGCTTCAAAGCAAAATTGTACTAAACACCTTGATACTAGGAAACAAATTGAGAGATCCTTTTTTAATTACAGTGGTATCAACATATGCCTCTACATGTTCCATCAGATCACAAACAAGTAAAAAAAAAAAAAAGTCCCCGTTACTCCAATTTGATGAAGTTACATAGACTGGAGTGCTTTGTGTGGTTTGAACTTTGGGTCCAACAAGAAATGGTCCATATGAAGTTTGATCAGATACTACAGTTTGAGTAAATCAGGTAAGATGCGTTCTGATGTCCTTTTCATTTTCATGTGAGACTATTCAGAGCCCCTCCGGGGTCCCCCTGGTGGCAATTACTAGAAGCGCCCATAGGCACTCCTCTGAGCGGCAGTCTGGGCTGCAGCCTGCTGGGATGGTTGTGGCTGCTGCTGAGGCTGTTGGGATTGTGGCTGCTGCTGCTGCTGTTGCGGCTGCTGCTGCTGTGGTTGTTGCTGCTGCTGCTGCTGCTGCTGCTGAAGCTGGTGCCTAAGCTGCTGGGAAAACGGGTCCTCCATCGACTTCACGGACACGACCGAGCGCGGCCCTGTCTTCCACTCCACCCCACTGTCGTCAACCACGGACGCCTCCACCGTGACTGTGTGGCTGCCCAGCACCGAGAAGTTGAGCAGGAACTGTGTGCTGAAGTAGTCATTGTGAGGCTCCACCCTCTGCTCAATCTCATTGGTCTTTGCCTCCAGAGGTACCTGACGACAGAGACAAGTTTAATTCCGTAGCTCATAGCGTAGGCTTACCACTTTTTTTGTGAGATGCTGTTATATTACGATGATATTAGTTGAAGTGACTGATTATCAGTATTTCTGTGTGCACTTTTGGATTATCTTGATATATACAATAAGAATTACATATTAATAGCTCCTTGTGCATTTTTGTGACACTTTTTACAGCCAGCATTTGCTTTCCGCCCTCAATTTTTATTTCAGTGCCTGCATATATATTTATATAGTATATGTGTGTGTGTGTGTGTGTGCGTGTGTGTATCAATTTCATTAGTGGAGACGTTAGACAATACTGGATGTTTAGATTTTTTTAGATCCTCACTTTTAAGTCTCTGTCAATAAAAACAACTGCTAAATAAATGTAAATATATATCAGATCAAAAAAAGTTACATTTCAGGAAAATCCTGATCAAATATTCCCTGTGCTGTGCTTGTTGCTTTGGGATACACCAATATGCTAATTGATTACATATCATGGAAAAGTTAGCGTGTTATTCCTTCCTCTGCGCTTCCTCTCCCATGGCCGTGTGTTCATTGTCAGTTACCTTTAAGTCGGGTCCTGTCTTGCTCTGCAGTGTGGAGCTGACATTTAGGCAAACTGACTGGATCTTCCGGAACAATCCAGGGTTGGAGCCATGCTGCACCACACCCTCCACCTTCAAAGCCATTAGCTGGTTGTTTTGCACTGGTATTGGCTCACTTGGTGTCCGTGGTGATGGTGAGAGGGCAAGCTGGAACCAAGAGTGCATCCATTGTCAACCATTTACATTATGCATTATTATATGATTATATATGCACCACCATCCACAGAATAAAATGGATGGTATCAGACACTGACAGTAAAGGTGAGACACTAAAAAGGGTTAAACTACCAGGAGATCTTTACAATTATTGCAGATTAAATTATAAACACACACCTGAGCACTTGCACATAACACCTTTATAAAGGACTCACTTTAATGCTGGTGGACTGAAGCTTCTGGAAGAAATACCTCTGGAAAGACAGCGGCACCTTCAGCAGAGCTATCACAGCATCGCACAGACAGGCAGTGTGCTGAAAGAACAAAGGGAAAGGAGAGATGGAGAAATCAGAGAGAAATTGTGTATATTAGTTGCCTATTGATTACCTTCACTGACCTGGTGAGATATAGGCCTCTATCCCTCAACCCCCAGTTATTCATTTTTACGTGCACAATGTACCAAATGTTCCATGTAAAGACAAATACAGAACTTTGAATTTCCTTTGGGGATGAAAAAAGCTGCATAGGTAGGTCCCTTGCCATTGTCCCATTTTTTTCCCCTATTCTGTGTGTGTGTGTGTGTGTGTGTGTGTGTGTGTGTGTGTGTCTCACCAAGTACGAGACGGGTGGGTGTTTTCTGCTGAGGTTCTCCACCTCCTCGAGCACACGGCTGAACACGGCCATCATCTGCCTCTCGTACTGGCTCTCCGTCTGCACCGCCCCTGCGCCCCCGTACTCTTGGAAACTGGAGAGAGGAGGAATGGACAAAGAAAGGGGATGAACGATGGTGATTGAAAAAAGAGCATGAAGAAAAAAAAGAATCACTGCACATTAACACCGTCCCCACATCACTCGACCCTCCGAGGAACAGTATGTCCAGTACACTGAACATAGACACTGTAGCAGTAACCTCAATACTTCATAGAGAATACACTCTGGGGTTCTGGGGAAAGGTTGTTGATATTTGAGCTCAACAGCCAATCAAAATGCAACCCTCTCTTCTGTGCTCCTGAGGCAACGTGTTGATTGGCTGAAATTGTTTATGGCTTAGTCCAAGCATTTATGTTTGTCTCTCATTTACAGAGCCAGGACTGTATGTGAACACCAGAGTTATTTTGAGTGCACACACTGAATGGACAGGTGGAGGACTGTGAGGAGCAACTCTCTGAATTTAACAAAAAAGTGTATTGGATTAGAATCGCAGACTGCATGTTTAAGCCGAGCACATGTTTAATGTAAACCAAGTTGTTGGGACGCCAATGACTAACGTTTCCCAGAACTCTGTGCTGCTAGTATTTGCCTCTGATGTGAAATTGAGATGTTGCCTGAGCATCACTAAGTGTGATTCTCTACCCTGTGAGATTTAGGCACAATCCAAAGAATAACAAATCTTTCAGACAGAGTGCAAACCTACCTGGCTGTATGCGGGTCAAGGATGAGGGCCTCAATCACATGGGACACCAGCAGGCAGCTCTGCTGTTGACTAACCATCAATTAAGGCTCAAACACACACTGAGCATGCCCAGACATACACTTCCTATTTGCACAACTCAACTGGTATTGCACTGCATCAGCAATTGTCAATGTCACTCTTTTGATTCCTGATCCGATTAATAGAGGCATTAACCTTAGGCTGAAAGCATCTGCTCAATCAGTAATTGTTTGAGTGGATATAAAGCTGGGGAGGGGGGGGGGGAGGCTGAACAGATGCTAACATGAAGTTGTGACCAAGGATACAGCTCCACGTTGCGCAGAGTAGCGGAGTCAGCATCAAAGGACGATTGGTACAGGTCAGCATAGCGAGCAGCCAGACTCCTGAACTCATCGAGGGACACTTTCATCTGTGCAAGACAAAAGGGAGGGGGGGAGTAATGAGGTTCAAAATGGAGGTGGAGTAGATGGAGGGGAGAGAAAGCAAACAAAAACAACAAACAAAAAAGACAATGTTTGTAAAGACCCGTAAAAGATGTGCAGGAGAAGATAGAAAGATCAAATATTTAGAGGAAAAACACAGTATTTAGTATTGAGACAGAGTCTGATAACATATTGAAGTATGTATATGAACACAAACACAAGAGTGTGTTGTCAGCACCAGCTTATG
Source organism: Clupea harengus (assembly GCF_900700415.2). Lineage (NCBI taxonomy): Eukaryota > Metazoa > Chordata > Actinopteri > Clupeiformes > Clupeidae > Clupea > Clupea harengus. The sequence goes on from NC_045166.1 coordinate 24,762,134, forward strand.
TCGAGTATGTCTGCCCTCACATGTGCATGCCTAGAGTGTCAGACCGCAAAAGTGTGTGCATGGGTGCCTCAGGAGTGTGTGTGTGTGTGTGTGTGTGTGTGTGTGTGTGTGTGTGTGCGCGTTTCTCTGTTTGCACAGTTGGTGCCCATTCCCTCATATTACAGATACAGTGATGGCAAGACCAGGAGGCAGACTGGTCATCAGTGGTGTGTATGTGTGTGTGTGTGTGTGTGTGTGTGTGTGTGTGTGCGCGCGTTTCTCTGTTTGCACAGTTGGTGCCCATTCCCTCATATTACAGATACAGTGATGGCGAGACCAGGAGGCAGACTGGTCATCAGTGGTGTGTGTGTGTGTGTGTGTGTGTGTGTGTGTGTGTGTGTGTGTACCTGCAGAGAAATGCGCCCGCAGCGCTGCAGCTCGCTCCCTGATGTGAGGGCAATGGAAGTGGCTATGGCAGGAGGAGGGCTGGTCTTCAGGCTGTTGCAGGTACAGATGAGCTGGGCCAGAGCCTGCAGCGTGTCGATGCGCAGCTTCACGAACTCACACTGGAACGTCAGAGGGCTCAGAGGTGTGCTGGCGGCCTGGACATTGACACACACACATCCAACACATTCAGTGTTCACACATACGCTAACTATATACAATGCTTACAGCAGGACACATTTTTTTAGGATTGAGCCAGACAGAAAGGCCAGACAGACAGTAACATTGACTGTATATTGTGTATCTTTATACACATTCTTTGGTCAGTACACCCATATCCTACCAACAAACAAATAGACCCTCATTGACAAATATTTTTTTTTCTCTCTCGCTCACCGCTGAGGCAGCAGATGATCAAATGTGAGGTATCCAAGCTTGTGTTAACGTGTTGTTTTATGCGCACCACTATCTTTCAAGGTAAAAATGTAACTGGAACGGAGTTTGCCTTTCCTGTTAATGAGTGCAAATGACAAGAATCTGTGGCTGTTCTTTAACAAAAAGTGTTAACACACACAATTCTGTCCCTGATAGTCTAAAGGCTTGTAGTGTTTGTACACTGATGCAGGCTATTTGTAGACCGCAGCTGTCCTAATTAAGTCGTAGTTTAGGCTAGACTATTTGTTTGGTGAGAAATGTAATTAATTATCCACTAATTCAATGAATACTATGACATCAAAATTTGTATGACTTTATTATGTCCATCTGTAAGTGCGTGTGTTTTCTTTATTTTCTGCAACCATAATAAACAAATGGCCTATGCTACCGCACACACAGGCCACAGCCATAATCATCATGCACCAAGCGCACATGGCAAAGGTAAAGACACAACATATTCAAATTTTATTGTAGAAATACATTGTATTAACAAACTTAAAATGACAATAGATTATATTTAAGTAAACATTCAATTGATTGATTCTTAGAAATAGGCTAACAGTCTGTATTTGATTTCACATTCAAAGTGACCGTGTTATAAGCCTATAACTCTGCAGACCTTGAGCTTAAGTCCAAGAGCATAGTGCAGTGGTTTTCTCCCTCTGCAGGCAGCCGTTAGTGTGTTGTGTGTTTTAGAAAATACAAAGAATTAAAATCTCTGGTTAAATATAACAGAAACTGCGGTTAATACGTTTGTTGAACACATATTCTAGTCAACACTGCTGACTACAGAATGTATTTTTCCCCAGTCGTGGGGCTTGGCCGTAGGTGAAGCTCTGCTAGTGAACTGTTATCTCCAACATATATCGTGTGTTTAGCTGTTGTTTTTGCAAGCTGTATGCATATTATGTACATGCTATAAGCTACTGTACATTTACAAATATACCTTATGTCTTTTAAGATCGATTGATGTCTTTTAAGGCCATTTACAAATGCACTATGTGCAAGGCTCTCTTTGGTACACACACACACACACACACACACACACACACACATACATATAGACATACACACATACATACCGTGAGGGAAGCGATGCCCTTCTGGTAGGACCTGAGAGCCTCAGCGATGGCAGTGGTGGTGGCACTGTAGTCTCTGTCCTGCAGGTCACTCAGGCACTGCTCGGCCTGGGAGAACTCCTGCAGGCTGCTGAGCCAGAAGTACAGGTGCTCCGACGCCACGCGTGTCCGCACGCTCTGATAGAGCTCACTCGAGAACGAGTGACAGCCCTGGAGACATAGAGGAAGCAGGTTAGAGATGGTGGTACGTGCTGAGTATGTCTTCACTATGCAGAGATCCAGCTGACACAGGTCAGTCACAAGCCTTTGGCTGAATGTTTGATGTGTGTGTGTGTGTGTCTGTCTGTGTGGATATATAAAGTGTATGACTTTGAGGTCCATGGACGTTGTATGTCTGTGGGTGCATCTCAGAGAGTGTAGATACGTGTGTGAGTGTGAGGCCCAAATGGATGTGTGTGTGTGTGTGTGTTACCATGCGTGATGCTTGTCTGGCGATGCGGTAAACGGTCCATCCGTTGGCAGCGTTCTCAAGCTGTTCCCTGATCACTGACTTCACTTCGGCCGACAGACGCGACTGGCTGGCCACAAACACCACAGTTGCCAAGGAGACCTACGTAAGTACAAAGAAGAGATGAAGAGAAACAGGACAATGGCTGGCCACGTTGGTCTGCAGTAAAAACAGCACCAAAGATGATAACACCCAAAGAAGACAAAAAGACTGAAAGTGGCTGATGTGATTTAAACCACCCATTTTCTTATTTGAAGATCAGTAGAATTGGTATGGGAATTAAAACTGACAATCATGAATTAATTCTGTAACAATTGTATGGTACTGATTAAATGCTTATATTTAGTGTGCTTTGTGAAGAAAGACATTAATATCATCACACAACGAATCACTGTGGACTCTGAGATGTGGAGTAACTGCTACACTTCAGCTATTACTACTGCAGATGTGATATACTACTGTAGTCTCACCAGTAGCTCCTGCTGGTTCTCAGAGCTGGAGTGGCCAGCGACCCTGTATAGGTCAACTACATCTCCCAGCATGCCCTCGCCAAGCACGGGCAGCTGGCTGGCGACGGCGGCGAGAGCATGGCACAGGTGCACGCGGGCAGGGTCGCAGGCGGAGCGAAGCTGGCACAGCAGCAGCTCCACACACACCTGTGCCAGGTGAGGGCGCACCTTCAGCATGCGCACTAGGGCCAACAGCGCCATCTGCAGGGGTGAAGAGGAAGAGCAACAAAGGGGAGGGAGAAACATTAACATCAAGTGTAGAGGAAAGAACAGTTGCCAGAACAAAAAGATGAGTCTTTAAAAAGTCTGTGTCGTTGTAGTCTCCGGGATGTAGCGGTAGAAGGTGGCAGAGTCAAGAAACTGTGAACTACCAATATGGGATGATTCATCAATTGAAATGATTTTGTCCAAGGAGAAACGGGTAAACCTCAACATCTTGCAAATCTACACATTAAGGCCGAAATATACTTCTACGACTCCGTTTCTCAATGGTCATGCAGTAGCCTCGACGGACTCGTTTTCATTTATGGTTGTGGGTGTTGAAAAGCAATAAAAAAAAAAAAAGATGGCGACTGACGAAACTCCGTAGATGGTCGTACTTGTACATAAAAGTTGTTTGTTTGAGTTTTTTTTGCTTAGATTTTTTTTAAAGTTACCGAGAAATAGACACTATGCAATGTAAAACCCCCGTTATTGTAACTGAAAAATACGTCTGGGGGGATTTGCGAGGTGTCTGATCCAGCTATCTAATGTTGGCATACTACTACCCACAAGGTAAACAGTGATGTATTGACGGATAGACGAAGACGGATAGTTACAAAATTTGGGAGGTGCACGTCAGGCCACGGAGAGGTGCTCGGAGAGGGTTTGCCACGACGGAGAGGGCTCTCCGTATCTCCGTAAACGGACGACCATAAATCTGCCTTTAGTCTCAAGCATCCCACTTACACAAGATAACATTTCTACTCAGCTCATCTCAAGACAAAAGATCTTTGATGGATATTTGTGGAGTAGAACAGATGTAAGGACCCACACACCTTGAGAGTGGTCTGTGCCGTAGCGCTGTCATCTTGACTACAGAGCACCATCAGAGACTCCACTCCCATGACAGTGTCCTGCTCCAGCTGAATCACATCTACAGAGAGGAGAGAACATTCTAGAATCAGATTTGCATAGGAAGAGTAATGCTGCTCAGGGCAGTAGTAGGAGTGGTTTGTTTTACTCATAAATGGAATGGAAAAACAGGAGGTTAAAGAAACCCCAATTGGTTACCGTAATTTCCGGACTATTGAGCGCACCTGAATATAAGCCTCACCCACTGAATTTTTCAAAAATAATTATTTTTAACATAAATAAGCCGCACATGTCTATAAGCCGCAGGTGCCTACCGGTACATTGAAACAAATGAACTTTACACAGGCTAAAATTAATATCAAAAGTAATACAATAGTGATGCATATTATTAGTTTAGCCAGTTACGATAAGTGCACTGTTGCTTTAAGAGAGCACAGTTGCAAGAGTCAATCAGAAGCTAGAACGTTAGATTGAAGACAGAGAGATAGAAGAAAGACGCTAGTTTGAAACCAGTGAGCTAAAGAACTTGAAGACTGGATTTGTATTGTAGTAAACTTTTATTTTCTAAAGTGTTTTGAGTTGTGTTCTGTCTATGCCGGTAGACTGTGGTTATTTTGACATTAGTTAAGTTATTGAGAGATACTGAGAAATCGCGTGGAGCTAAGCATCCATGCGGCTGCATCCATGCTAGCATCCTAGCTCCACAAAGCCACCGTAACAGGTATCATAATCCATAAACTAGCCGCGTCATTGTTTAAGCCGCGAGGTTCAAAGCATGGGGAAAAAAGTAGCGGCTTATAGTCCGGAAATTACGGTACACTTACAGAAAACCTGACTTGGAAAAAAAAAAAAAAAAAAATACAACTGAGGATACCCTTTCCATTCCATTTATGCTGAGGTCCCAGAGAGAAAGAAGAGAAAGAAGGAAAAGAAAAAGAAAAATGCAGGACAGGGAGGAATCTCATCTAAAGGTGGGGAATATCATGACTGCAGTTTTCTATTCCAACCCAGCAGCAGCAGCAGCAGCAGCACACCTAGGATGCACTCCTCATTATTTCCCCTCTGTGAAACACACACGTTTAAACTTGCAGGCAGGGGAGTGTGTCAGGATGTGCTCCTCATTATAGTGTGGAGTTTTGTTGACATGTTGGCATGTGAATGGACTGTCTGAGGTGGTGTTTTTTTTTTTTCAGCAATTAAAAGTCCTACTCTGCACTGGACACTTGAATGAAGGTGTATAAGGGCTTGAATGTTCTGGTGTGGAAATTCAAGACCTGATACAGTTACTTGATCAGAGGACTGTAATTACTCCCATTATGTGACCCCCTGCGCTGTCTGGTTTTGCTTTATTAGTAGAACAACCTGTGGCTACAAAAGCCTTTGTGGACACAACTACCTTTGTGAACCATGAAAACATAAACCTCCCAGACTCAGCTCTGACTAATGAGATAAGGAATTGTATTACATATCAGTGTGTTATGGCCAAAGAAAACCTGTGCAGAAAATGAGAGCTGATAAATGATGGTATTTTAATATGCAGAGATGCGTGAGGAGCTTGGCATACCTTCAGGCGAGTGGCGGCTCTTCTCAGGACAGGAAATGACAATGTTGGCCAGCACAGTGACCCCGTGGGCAGCCACGGGCAGGTTGCTATGGTAACAGCACTCCTGAGCGAGACGCACCAGGTCTGTCTGCCGAGGGGAAGGAGAGGGACAGCCTCCTACAGAGGCACAGGAGAGAAATGTTTCTAGAATGTTCCATCTAATGTTACGTGGCATTCTAACAACTTTGAATAATCAGAAACTGTCTATCCTTTCCTTGAAATAATGAAATTATTTAGAGTAGATCTAAGTTGCAATGTGCAAATTCTGCTTATATTCTGTTCTGATTGGTAGACAGTACCTAACAGTTGTAAACATTACAATGAATTGTAAATGATGAATGAAGAATTATGCAGTGTGGATAGTTTCTCACCTGCTCCAGAGCTCAAGTACTGTTTGATGGCAATAGTTTCAGAGAGGGCAGAGAGTACGGACAACATGCCCAGTTTCAGACTGTTGTAAGGACTGCTAAGAGCGCACTCACAGAGCGTCTACACACACACAAAGAAAATACAAAAACCTGTTGGCACATATCTATTCACAGATCATGTACGTAATCACCAACACCCACGAGTTTATGTAGGCCAAACACTACCAAGAAATGATAAAACCATGTTTATACACAGTATGTACACATCAAATTTGAGACATAGTGGGGAGTGCAAACCTGAAATTAAGCACAGTACTTTTGGATTGGAAAGTACATCTACTTTGCTCTAAGAAGCACTGGACCTTCTGGTCAGCAGCTACTGTAATCTTGTGTAATTATGCATCTTTGGAAATCCCTGTCAGCTCGTGAACAAGAAAGAACACAATGGTATGTATGTGTTTGTGGGAGTCTGTCTTTTCTGCATACCTGTGTGTTGTCCCTGGTCCACAGATGTGGTGCTTTCTTTGCGATCAGCTTGAGGTCCTGAATGCAGAGTCTCTTGATGGCCTTCCTGGGGTCCTCCCTCAGGTACTGCAGCAGCAGCTGGATCTGAGGAGGAGGTGTGTGTGTCGTCACATTGCATAGACCATGATGTATGCAATCACAAAACAATCAACACATAAAGGGTCTAAGTATAGTCACAGCCGTGATCATGACAGAAGATGACAAGGCTTAATAACATACGTATTCATTCATTAGTTGTTACTGTGAGCTGTGCGAGTAAGCCAACAAGCATGTGACCAGAAGGGTAAGAGAAGTGTAATGGCTGTTCTGTTTGTCGGTCTCTGTTTCTGTTTCTCACACTCACACACACACTCGACACACACATACACACTTGCGCACGCGCGCACACACACACACACACACACCTGTTTAGGAATGTCGATGAGCGATGCGGCAGCGAGCTGAGTGAAGGTGTGGAGCGTGACGACCACCATGTGGGTGGAGGGGTAGGAGGAGAGGAGCTGCTGCAGAAGCTCCCGGCTGGTGGAGGCCACAGAGGCGTCGTGGTGCATGTGCTGCAGCACCGGAATCAGCTTGAGCTTCATCTCCACGGGGGTGTCAAGCCCTGACCAACGCACACACCCGGGTTATTACATGTTAACATGGTACGAACGTTAGCACAAGAGCTACACTGTCCCACACACACACGGACAAATGTCAGAACCAACAAATTACTATAAAAAAAAATGTGTTCTAAAGAAGTAAGCATACAGGACATTCTAATGTTTCAGGTACACGCATACAGACACACACCTACACAATCATGAACACACTCGCACAAATTACCTAAATGAATGAAAACGCACACAAACATACACCAATTATTACCTTGAATCATTTCACTGAGTTTGTTACAAATGCCCACTGCAAAGTCTCTGAAAATAGAAAAAAACAATAAAACAGTTACAGTACCATGCTCCAGAATACCAATGACACACTAGATAATACTGATACACCTGTATCTGTTGGGTTTGTCGAGCAACTGTCTCATATAAGAAAGCAGGTAGCCAGACTCACTTTGACTGGGCGGCAAAGCTCGCTGCAGCGAAAATGGCTGCCTCCACCTCCACGTTGTCATGAGAATCCAGACTCTGGCGGACACTGTGGTGGGCGTTCTTCCGCTCAGGGATAATGGTAGCCAGGCTGCCCCACATTCTTCCCAATAACAAACAAACAAATGAGCATGAAAAAACCAACCAAACAGATATTACATCATCAGCCAGGAAAAGTTTTTTCTGTCAATAATAACTTACATCTGTGGACAGAGGTGTACATGTGTGTATGGCCATGATAAAGAAAAGGACTGCTTTAAATGAACAAGTTCTCCACTGCAAGTAAGGAGAGTTCTTAGAATAATGCGCAGTTAGCATGTTGCTTATCCAGGATAACCACTGTTACCCACACAGAGGAGGTTGATGATTACCTGAGGGTGATGGCTCTTGCCACTGGGTCATTACTGTGAATGACTGAGAAAACCCTTTTGACAAACTCATCAACATTAAGAATCTTCTCCAGATGCTTCTCACTCTGCTGGGTCACTTTCAGCACACACAGCCGCAGAAAGTTGTTCCTGATGTCAGGGTAAACAAAACATGCAAAAAACACATCTCAATCACCATGGTGCCCTTCCCCTGTGGTGAACAGACCATACACTTAGGATGAAAGATTAGCATTAATTAGAAGATCAATATCACGAATGTATTTTGTCCAAACAACATATACAAGTTTTATATATATATTTTCGGCCACGGTTGTCTTACAGCAGACCAAAATCTCTTTAAAACGACACTAGATACACACCCAAGTCTGAAGATGTCAGCCAACTTCAGGAAAGCAGAGTTTATCAAAATTGGGAAAGGGTATTTCTGGAAGAGCTTTGGGAAGAGTACCACCGCTTCACATTGCTCTCCAAGCTTGCCAGACCGCAGTCCTGTCAATTGCAAGTAATATAACGTTGAGGTCATGGCATCTCACTGAAGTTGCCCAATACTATAACATTGTCAAGTTGCTATATTGATAGCTTAGCTACGGTGGCCATTAAAAGTCCCGTAGCGGAACTGCCACAACACCAGGAGCACAACAAAGAGTAACTCTGGTGCAACCTTTTTTAGAACTACTGAACGTTAACAGCAATCACTTAACCTAAAAGTAAGGAATACATGCTTTAGCTTGCTAACATTGACGATGAACTTGAAACAGTGATGCTAAGTTAGTTAGCCAGTGTTATGTTTTCAGAGGAGCGCACCTTTGTCTAACTCCATGAGAGCCGAATTGGCGTCTAGCTCTTGTTCACCATATCCAGCTTCCGATAGGAACGAACGCGCAGTTGACAACGACATTTTTACTGCAATTTAAGACAAAGTTGTAAATATTATTCATAAAACCTCATTCAAAAGAATGAATAACATGTTTCACTGAGAGAAGAATACCGGAAATGACGTCCCGAAAAAGACGGAAACGGACACCTTGGGCGAATCAGAAACAGTTGAACAGAAATGACGTCATTTTAGCGGGTAGTTTGTCTTTTGTCTATGATCCCAAAGTTCGCGGGAAGGGGTTTCGTGCATTAGCAAACGGGGTAACGTGCACCGCGGCAATAACCAGACATCTCTTAAAACGTCCCAATTTGTGAGCATAATCACGTGAATTTTAAAGAATGTTGTTTCGCGCCTTGGTTGACAGAGGAGTCACTAAAAGAAAGTGCAATGGTAAGTGATCAGTGACTTACTTTCGCCTGACTTAGATATTTATGTGCTTCCTACCCAATTGCTTTCGTCTGGTAGTTAGCCAACTATCGAGCAAGCTATCCGACTAGTGCAGGACACAGCTATACAAAAGTTAGACTTGTTGATGCATTCAATGGTATAGTTATAATTATCATGATTAAAGGATATTGCTGTTTGATGTATTCCAGACGAATGTTTAATGTAGCCGTGTCCATGTAACGCAGATTTATATTTGAAATGTTAGTCACAACCAGCCAGGGGAATTTTAGCTAGCTGATGAATCTGCCTTTCAGAAAACTGAATTTGGAACCCACGATCCAACATAAAAGGAGTGTACACCTTTACATTTGATGACGATGATCAAATAATGATATTTGAACATAGAATGTGATGATGTAGCCTTTTATTTTGGCTGGGAAGTTAGCTCAGTAACCAAGTGGGCAAGTCCACAGGGCTAGTAGTTGGCGGGACTAAATTGGATAGCTTCCTGGTTCTCTGCTGACCCCGGGTCATTGTCGTCCATTCGCTGTAGGTCTATCCCTGCAATATCCACTTTCACGTCTGCTGGAAGGTTATCAGTGCGCCCGACGAGATGAGCACATTTCCTATGGGAATTCTGGCGTCGTGGTTCCGCCTTTTGGGTGCAGCTTTTCATCAGGTACAGTTGTGCCGCTGTCACATTCTGGTCATTCACACATATTTGTTGTGGTTCGTGTCTTGAGTTGATTTATAACGTTGTGTTCCCCTAATGTGCCTATTAACTTTATATAGCCAGAGATCTACAGAATGTTTTGGCAGTGGCCAACGAGGATGGAATTGTTCGGCTGTACAACACAGAAAATCGACAAGATCCAATCCTGAAAGGTAACATTTGAATAACCTTGATGAATGTTCTCCTTGTGCTTTAGATACACTGATGGCCAGAGTCCAGCCAGTTAGCTGTTTGAGTGTATAAAGAAGTGGGTGGGGCACATTTGTTTAATTAAAGGACTATGTGTATTTATTGTTGTGTTGGTCATTTCCTTCAGAGTGGATGGCACATGACAATGCAATCTTTGATGTCGCTTGGGTACCAGGAGAGGCCAGTCTAGTAAGTTAATTAAGCTTCTGTCTACTTGATCTGATCTCAAATCTGGTAATAGTGTCCATTAGAATTTACAGCTTCTCTCGTAGAGCTGAAAATGTATCATGTAAATATAATTGTTCTACCATTGTACAAACCATGCTTGTACATTTGCACTTGGAAAATCAGTGTACAAAGTTTTCTTAATAATACATCTACAAAAGGTATACAAAACTTTGCTGATTCTCATGTCTGTCTGATGTGGTCCTGCAGGTTACTGCGTCAGGGGACCAGTCAGCTCGCCTGTGGGACGTGAAAAGCGGGGAACTGCTAGGAAGCTTCAGGGGACACCAGTGCAGCCTCAAGTCTGTGGCCTTTTCTAAACAGGAGAAGGGTAAGGACCACACCCACTTACAGTTCCTGGTTATTGTCTTGCAAAGTGTTTTTGTTTGTTTGACCTGTCAAGGAAGACACTCATGAATGAGAATGTAAAAGCAGTGACAACTCTCTGCTATATCTGTAGCACTCATGTAGTACTGAATTGCTCACCCCACCCTTCCTTTCTCTCCATCTCTCTACAGCCGTGTTCTGCACTGGAGGTCGAGATGGCAACATTATGCTTTGGGACACGAGATGCAGTAAGAAAGGTAAGAGGTTGGGCTCTAACACCAGAGACCATATCACACAAACCCTGTTCTTTCTTTCAGTGACATGTATGAAGGCAGAACAAGACAGAAAATGACGATCACTGTTACCGATCACTTTAATGACAACAAACCACTATTTGAGATCAGTGAATAAAGTATAAAGCTAAGGCAATAAGAATAGAAAGTAAAGATTAACTTTATGATATCATGGATGTTGGTGATAGAACTATGTGGATCATAACAATTTACTTACTGCATACTTTCTCATGTAAGTGGGGAGGTGGAGTATAACAGTGTTCAATATTTATCCCTCCCTCAGATGGTTTCTACAGACAAGTGAAACAGATCAGCGGCGCTCACAACAGAAACAAACCAGACTTGTCCAAGACACCCAAATCCAAGAAGAGAGTGCAATGCCAGCGAGTGGCTGTGAGTGGTGCAACAAATACAGCTTCTACTTTGAGTTCTAGACTAGTTATAACTGCAGCACATTATTCAGCTGGGAAATCAAGGCACTAATTGTTTCCAATAACTTGTACAAGTGTGTGGTTACAATACTGTGGCACTTCAAATAATTACCCAAGAGGGTTGACTTAGAGCAGCCTGAATGATTGATTGAGATGGTATGTGACTTGTAGTCAATAAAGTGCTTAGTGTTTAATTAAGTCCTGGCGGCTATACACGTAATTTATGTGCATAAACAAAGCTGTATTAATTGATGTATTTATTGAAGTACTTTAGTCTATGCCACCGCACTTTGTTCTACTCTTAATGTATATATATATTTTGGGGGGGCTGTTCCTACTGTTTTTGGATAGTTGTAGTATTGTTATGTTATATGTTGTTGTTGTGTTATATGTTGTCCCTCGTCACACCAACAGGAGAAGCACTCAAAATTTCGTTGTATGAATACAATGACAATAAAGGCTTTTCTATTCTATTCTATTCTATGATGTGTGTGACTTTGAGCAGCCTAGAGGCTGTGTGGTGGATGGTGTATGTTTGTACTCTCACTGAGTCTTACTGAGTCTTGCTGCTAACTGTCTTCACAGGATAACCAACAGAGTGTGACTGTGGTGCTGTTTCGTGATGAACACACTCTCATATCATCAGGAGCTGTGGACAGGTAAGACTATAACATCCTAAGTGCATTGTAACGGGTAAAGCATGGAATTAGGATATGCGAGACGCAAGGTTCTTTTTTTCTTTTTTTTTCCCCAGCAAAACCGGAAATGGAAATCTATATGTTGATTATGTTTTGTATGACAGTAATGTCAGCTCACTACTTTGAAGTTTAGTCACCCACCACTTCTGAATTTCATTCCGACCTGTGTTTGTAGTTTCTTAAAGTAGCATAACGGAACAATTGCTAATCGCTAACGATATGCTAGCGGCTAAAACTAACGAAATCTCTTGAAATGTGCTGACTTTGACATTATGACAAACTAGTTAGTCAACAACTGTCCTAACACAGTCAAACATCAAGCAAGTGCAACACACAAGGCAAAGCAAGACGGCAAATAAGCTACTTACTAGTTCGGCAGACAGTAGAAACCGGGCGGCTTCAGGCAAACCTACATTTAGCAGTAATATGCCTACGGACCCTGGTATGGCAATGGCACGGTGGCGATTCTCCATATTAAAAGTCATTGTAGCGCCCTAATTTTTTTTATAAAGCTGTTATTTTAAGGTAAAACTGCTTATCCTAACCCTAATCCTGAAGTACAATTACTGCATAATGCCACTTTAATTACAGTTCCTTGTTAGTGATCGTATTTTCCCACTGATTTAGGACAATCAAGATGTGGGACCTGAGAAAGAGCTACACTGCCTATCACCATGAGCCTGTACCTCTACAGGTGTACCTGTACCCTGGCTCCAGTACACGCAAGCTAGGTGAGTGCTTAGATGACTCACTTGAACAGTTGTACCTACTCATAAGTAAGAATGTGCACATGTTTGATATTGTGGAAGCTTCATACAACCCTTTGCTCTTTTAGGGACGAAAAGGGTCTTCCTAGCACATACACACTAGTTAGAGAATTCTATGTGTGGTAGATTATTTCAGGGATTTTTAAGAAGATGTGGTTTTCAGTTCTTAAGGATCATACTTCCTCCTGCCTTTGGCATGATGTTCTACATGTATAGGAAACGTGTATATAAACGTGTAATGTCAAGATACATTTGAATTGGCCTCATAAATTCTACATGGCTTCTTATGTTTTCAATTTTCAGGTTTCTCAGGGCTTGTGTTAGACTCCACATGTTCCAACCTATTTGCCAATTGCACTGATGACAATATTTACATGTTCAACGTCAGTGGCCTGAAAACAACACCAGGTAAGAAAAGATTGAATTAATTTGTGACATGACTTCTTGCTCTCACATGCATGTTTCAAATGTTGGATAAGCTTGCAGTAAAGACAACACACGTTCTATAGGGGACTGGCAGAGCTAGCAAATGTATGTGTGCTACCTCAGCATTGCAATAGGTGGCGCAATATAGCTTTTGATTTCTGTGGCCCAGTATGTTCATGGTTGGCTTTATACACACTTTATAACAAAAGAAAAAAAAATCTTATTAGAAATGCTCAAATATTATGCCTAAGTGAAGTATAGATGGACAAATTGTTGTTAACTGGTGTGTAACTTCTGATAGGCTCGCGGGCTTGCAGGATGATTCCAAAAGACAGATTAGGTCACTTCCTCCAGCATATAGGATGTTAAAAAAGGGTGAAATAAAGAGAAAATAATAAAATGGTACAACAACAACTCTCCAGCTTAGAGAATAATCATAACATAGTATAACTCAGTATTCACTGTGCAGTACATTGAGAATTCCAGAAAGGGTACATTGTGTTCCCACTAAAGCCACGGGGGACGACTGTACCACGGCATCTGAGCTGTCAACCTGTTTTCAAGTTCGGAATGTCGAACAGCCTCGGAATTCTCCAGTGGGACATTATCATTAGTCTTTCCCACAGTTCTGAAATACACTTGTGGTGGTAGCTGGCGGAAAGGGCAGGCTTTACCTGCAGGCCCAAATACCAAAAAATGTGTACTACATGGGACAAACAACAAATATGTGTGACCTTTAACCTAATATTTAGATTTATTTAATTTAATGTTTCACACATCCACCTCCCTCAAACCTCCCCTCCATCTACCCACATGGGAAGAGTAAGACAACGTAAAACAATTGTCTTTAGTGTGTACAAAGATGTACACAGTTTGTCAGAGCACTTAATCTTTTTCTAGGGTTTTCAAAGAAGGGTTCCAGTGCCTGTGCACATGGGAACACCTCTGGTGCTGGTCCATGTGTTGATATTCGCAGACATGCGTCCAGGTGCTCGTCTTTCAGTCTGTTGCTCAGGTCAGTTTTGACCTGAAAAACAGACAGTTGGCTTTGAACTATACAGAACTTGGATGCAAAATCCTATTTAGTGCTGAAACAAATTATTACAAAATGTGGCCTTGCAAATGCCATTTGTACCATGCAGGGTGAGGTAGAGCCAATGCTTGAACTGTGGAATTTTGAGCCAGTCAGGGTTCCATTCCTGAGTTGCAATGCTTGGAATCTGAAAATGGTGCATTGGTATTACAGCATGTAAATGGTGGACTGCTATCGTCGTACTGTGTCTCTCTCTGTGAATACGATGCCTGGAACTGTGCTGTTTGGTCACCTGCACCTGCCTCTACCGCACTGGGACCTGCTGCTGTATCAGCACTCTTGGTACTTGTGCCAGCAGCTGAACTAACCGACGGAAATTGAGAACAAGCTTGAAAATAGTTCTAATTTTGTCTGTAGTTGACTGTAGTAGTCATTTCACGTCAAATGAACTGACGCGTGTAATTTAATGAGGCATATGCATTTATTTAGTGCCATTTCACGCTAAATGTTAATGTTGGTTAAGTGTCCTGTGGTGCTGTGCGTCTCTCTCCCATCCTCACGGCGTATTCTCTTAAAATATTTTTGAATACTCGTATCTGCTGAGGAAATGCATGAACAATTGTTAGCCTAGCCTCAGCTAAAGTTTGTCTGTGTCTTTATAATTGCCATATCCCGAAGTGAAAACGAACTAATAGTCTTTCTTATATTTAGCCAGGACAACTTTGCTGCATGTGGGCAAAGGGCCAAGTTTTGTCTTGAGTCCTGTAGCTACCAATGCTGCATAGTTGCTACCTTCTTTCATAGAATTCAACGATGCTACCAAAGTCAGGGAACAATTACACAATAAGGAGAATAGGTGTTGCTTTAACTGGTCCGTGCTTTTAAAATATCCACCAATGTTGGCGTCTTCTAAAGTAATACTAGAGAACGTCTCTCCCTGTGTTTCTCTGCATTCAGAGCATCATGTGCTATTCTCAGTAGACCCTTCTCACGATGGCAGGTACAGGAAGGTAGACCAAGGGGAGATTATCATAAAAAAATGCTAAAATGGGTCACCAAATATACTTTGGCAGCAATTCAGTGAGTGGGAAACACTGCGTTACATTATGTTTGTAGCCTCAAGTGGAAAAGCTTGCAAGCTTCCAAGCGAAACACTACTAAAATCTACGTACTGGCAAAGTAGGGCATTGTGGTTAATGTCACAAAATGATTAAACTCATTAACCCTCAATATCATAACAATACGATTTATCTACATCACTGGATTCATGGGGAACTCACTACTGACATAAAATACAACAGTGATGAAATAAAATGTTACGTTCTTCTTCGATCTCACTGTGGCTACATTTTTGCCTTTATCCATTCAGTGTCAGTTTTCAGTGGCCATCGCAACTCCTCATTCTATGTGAAGTCCAGCGTCAGTCCTGACAACCAATTCCTGGCCACTGGCTCCAGCGACCACCATGCTTACATCTGGAAGGTAAGGCCTCTTGTTACCTGTGACCATGTGACCATGGCCAGGTGTGTTGCTCCAGCTGGGGAGGTAAGGGGTGGACAGAGATGGTTTAGAAGGCGAGGGACCATGTTGGGAATGGTCTCCTTTATTCTCCATTATTTCTACCATCTCTGTGCATCTTTGTTTGAAGTCCTGTGCTTCCCAACAACTGCTCTCTCAGAACCCGTTTACATGTATTGACCTGAGGAGCCGATGGGAACGTTGTGTTGTTTGGCTGCCAGAGCTCCTACCTCTCCTGTATGGTCTGAAAGAAACATGCTGGTTCACATGAATTGCGCGTTCTGCAGCCTCACACGTTTGGCTTTTGTCAGTGTCTCACCTCGTTGTGACCTCCTTTTTGTTCCAGATATCAGAGCCAACACAGGCTCCCATGATGCTGCAGGGCCACAGTCAGGAAGTAACCTCGGTCGCATGGTGTCCCACAGACTTCACTAAGGTTAGAGTTAGTTTTTATTCTTTTGTGTGTGTGCGCTTGCCTTTCTGTCTTTTTTCTGTCAGTGAAGGTTTGAAATGCTGATGAAAGTCCTCACACACCACAATTAGTACAATTAATCAAATGAGTCTGGATAAAACTTATTGTTAGCCATTCTTCTGAAATAAAGGATATGGTGAGTGTGTATGTGTGCGTGTGTGTGCCCTGGTTAATCTCAAGAGTTCTCTTGTCAGATCGTTTCTTGTTCCGATGACAACACCATCCGGATCTGGAGGATGAACCGCGGGCAAGATGGAGAGCGCTCCACCATTGGCCAGGCAAACCTTGTGGGTTGGGCATGTCCCAAAGAGAAATCAACAAGTCCTATTCCTCCTGGTGAGTCCTGAGAGATGGAAGGGGGGAGTACTTGAACAATTTTCTTGCACTGGGACACTTTAATTTTTAGTCCTTTTGAATTGTGGCTATGCAAAGGTTTATAGTTATTAATTTAGTTTAATAAGTTACCAATAAAGTTTTAACTGAAACGCATACTGAGGTACAAACATTGTACCACAACCTCTGTTTAATTTTCTCACTCTTCCTGCCAGGTTCTGTGAATAAGGGTGAACTCACCCCTACCAAGAGCCCACACACAGATAGCCTCGGTCCCCTGTCTTCCCCTCAGCCAGCCGCCTGTGCCCCAAGCGGAGCTGATCTCCCTCTCCCGTCTAGCACCCCTGACCCACTGGGACACAAAGCCTTTACTCCTCCCCGAAAAACCCCCTCCTCCAGTGCCACCATCCGTCACTGGTTTTCCCGCACCCCTGGATCCCCTGCCGATCAGCTCACTCCCCCACTCAGGAAGGTGCTCAGCCCCTGCCCCCAAAGCCCACAGCCGCGCCAGGCTGCGCCTTCACCTCCTGAACGCCGTGCCAAGCGTCGCCTGGAGACTGCCGACGGGGAGGCCTGCTGCCGCGATGGAGAGGGGTCATGTGGCTGCGTGTCGGAACTGAACCCAGCCGCAAAGAGAGGCCGGATCCAAGGCTTAGGGGAGGTTGCCTGCGGAGGGGTCCAGAGAAGTGAGGCCCAAGACGGGGAGGAGATGGGAGATAAGCCCTTAACTGTGGGGCTGGAGGGGAACCAGAGGTCAGGTTCACACCCAGAAGCGGATAAGGAGAACAGTTCGTCGTCTGCTGCTGGTTGGCTGGCCGCTTTCGGTCGTGGGCGACAGAGAGGACACGGCACACCCCCCCGCTCTCCCAGAAGCCCTGGCTTTGGAAGGAGACAGGAGAAACGGACAACAGCCTCTCCGGTAAGTGCAAACACACATGCGCACTACATAAACACACACCATGCATATATGCCAAGAACCTCTTCTGCCAGGCATTACCTAGAAACCTCCTTTATATAACATTGGCATTAGCAATGCCCTATTTCTGCTTAATGCAATGCTGGAATCTTGAGACGGACCTCCTTCAAACAATGTAACATCAGTTAAGGTTAGCTAGCTTGTGAGTTGCTAATAGGGTCTATAGCTGCTCACAAGCACACAGTAAACAATGACCGTATTACCAATGCTTAAACGTCGATGCCTAAAGTCGATGTTGCCATGATTTACTGGAAGAGTAGCACTGTGGTTTCCAACTTCATATTCTCACATTAAACCATATAGGCATACTCATCATTTTAAAGTTTTGAGTGCTTTAACAGAGAAACACTCTTTTAGCTTTTGCTAGCTTCTAACCCCTCTATTCTCTGGTGACTACAGACCCTGCGCTCTCCTCAATCCATGAGGAAGATTTCCTCATATTTCCACAAGAGGACTCCAGAATGATCTAAGTCCGAGTCTTCCATTCCACCGCTTCGGAGAGAGGAGATTTACCTTTCTATGGGACTCATGGAGAACGTACACAAGTCATGTTGATCATTTTATTTCAGGAAAGCACCATGAACTTCGCACTTCATATACAAGGTGTTCCTGCAGGACTTCTGTTTTTTACTTCTGTTCCTCAATGTATGTATTGTATATTTTAAGTGGGGAGGGGGTATTGTTTCTAAGTTTGACTTAAATGTTTCTGCATGGCTTTCTATCTAACAAGGTGTGTTGTGTGAGTTTGGTTTGGTTTGAATGTGCACATGTAAAAAAAAAAAAAGAAAGAAAATAAGAGCCTTTTCATCTGTCAACATTTTTATATGTAATTTGACAATTTGATAGTGAATATTTCTGCAATCTTGTCCAAGGTCATATGTGTATATGTACATATCTCTCTTTGTATATTGACCAAAGTTGTCTTGATATTCTGTACAATTAAATGCAAGCACTTTGGTTTACACACTACCTCTTATCAACTCTCTTATACATATTTGAGCAATCCTGGAATGTTAGATGAATCATTGTTTATTGTCGTACAGCTATAAGCATATATTAGCGTGTGCAGTGTCAATAGCCTTTGAGTTTTGAGCCTTTGAGTATTGCACCCAACCCCCATACTCACCCATTTTCAAAGGCATTCCAAATTCATTAGGGATCCAGGGGATGTTTTGTCATGACCGCCAATGAGGCTAATTGAGCAGGTGACTAGAAGACCAATGGCTTCACCCACACTGCTTAGCAAGTGACCATTCGTGCTAATGTAAAGTGAGTACAACATTCTGGTTAAGTTATAACTCAAGGAATGAGAAAACTGAAATGCACACTTCATAGGAGTTGTCCTGAAGTTACCCTTGTTCCTTGTTGTGCCAGGATGATCCTAGGTGCTTATCCGATGTTGGTGTGTCTACATCTCCGACAAACTGATGTGGGCACAAACTGCATAATTTTGACACAGGTCATAAAGGAGAGATCATAGACGAAGTTGTTCAAACTGGCTTATACCCAGGGCCAGTAATGGTCCAGACAATTTGCCAAAAAATAAAAGGAAAGTATGGCAATTACTCATTTTTAACAATCTTATAGTTATTGATTATTTGTTGTAAACTAAAGGTGACAATTTGGTTTGTATGTACTGTCCAGTAACCAATTAAGAAGTACCTATACATTAATACATTTAAGTATGGTGCTAGTGGTAAAGTTGCGGAGAGAACAAGAAAACCCAGTATGTACGATGATGCATGATTCTTTCTCTTAGCTAACTTTCCATTGGTCATATTGGATAACATTATTATGCAGCACTTCAGTTCCTATTGGCCAATAGCATTTCTTCGCCCGACGAGATTGGCTATTCCTCCTGGCCGTCAATGACGCACTGTGACACAAGTACAGAATGTTATTCAACGTCGAGGAGACGCTGTACAGCTGTTTATAATTCTTCGCCGTGGACAGAACACTGTAGGCTCACCTGCACGGACATGAACCTACTTTTGAGGCCAATCGTGCTTTTGTATTAAAGCCAAGCCGTGGACATTGAAGTATACGGTTTCTTAACATGATAGAGCGCTTCTTGCGATAGGTAAGCTCTTACAGTTTCGCGATTTAGTCTGGCATCTGAACAACTTGTGAACATTCTATTCTATGCTGGAACGGGATGACGCTGCTTCAGAAAATTGAATTCTCAACATGGGAGCGTGTGTTAAAATGTAACTTTTGAGATGTCGAGACCCCTTTGTTGTTATTTAACGTTCTGATGAAACCACTTGCATCCAGTTGTTGCCTTCACGAAAACGTTATATGTAGCCAAAACAGAAACCTGTAGATTGTTCGGAAATGACAAGGCAACATTAAGTGTAAGTAGTGTTAACGGACAAGTTGACTCTCGCTTGCTCACTTCGGTTTCAATTCTGGGAATATTCGGTGGTTTATTGTCCCGATGTCATTGGATGACTTTACCACTCTATACGGTTAATTTAGTAAACAGTCTAGCAAACTGCCAGCGGACAAGGAGATGCGGGCTCGTGGGAGAAACTGTTAAAAAGGTTCACAGAAGACGAGGAAACAGTCACACCGGTGTGTCCTCATCTTGAAAAGCTTGCTGATACGACTCGAACAGCTAATCCTTTCTTGGAAAGCTGAACCTAACCGTTTGACGCATTTGTCAATAATAATTCACAGTGAATGAATCAAAATGTCGGCTATCACCGCGGCTGAGAAAGTGGACGGATTTACCCGAAAGTCGATGAGAAAGGCCCAGAAACTGAAGAAATCTCAAGGCTCGTCCCAGTTTCGAACTCAGAGCACCTGCGTTGAGCTTTCACCCCTTCCCCAGCTCAAAGGTAAGAGGATGAATGGTGCTTGAAATAGTAGTTGTGCCACGACAGTGTCTCGTTATCTTATCGGTATCATTGCTGTTGTCTGGTAGGGTACATTTGCAGATAGGAGCCAATTGTAGCCTGTGAGATCTGATCGCCTAGTCGCCTGTTTTATACCAGTTACGTTACAGTAACGCACTGTTACTGATATTTTTGTTACATTGTTAGTCAGGGGTCAAAACTGGCTTTTTTCCCCCCGAAAATCAGATATGGAATATTATAAAAAGTTGGGACCCAAAACTGATATCTAGGACCTTCAAGGACGTAACTTTAATGTCTTTTATAAATTCATAAGGCTTATTTACGCTTTCCACAGACACCTGTTGTTGCGTATTTGGAGTATATTGTGACTGTTACGAATTTAAGACACGCCACAAAGTTAAACCATGGTTCATTTGAAGTCTGTTCTTAAGTTTTATGCCCTGGGCCAAACATGTGCATAGGCCTATAAGAAATCAGTCACCAGTTCTTCGAAAATTCGAAACCTAGCGTTTTCTTGCTTTTGTCATGTCCTCAAATCTTTATGTTTTTGTACCAACGAAATATGGCCAAAAATGAAAACCCCCACCTACCCTTTACTGCACCTTATCTATCATCTCCTTGCCTCAGAAAATGAGTGCCATCGAATTAAACAAATAATCAACATGGTTCTCTCAGAGTTACCTGTGGAGGTAGTAGAACCCTCCAGAGTAAATGTAGCCAACTCTTGTGTCTACTCTCAGCTAGACAGCTAATCCATCAATAACTACATGCCTTGAGAATAGGCCAAGTCTGCTTACCATCGAGTACATTTTCATGTTGTTGTAGTGGACAAACCGCAATGTACTCTGGGCAGGAGAACATAGCGTGCATGATTTATCTGGCTACCTACATACAGGCCATCATCCATTCTACATAAGAAAGATTTGTTTTCTTTTCTTAAACAATTTTTTCTTAACAGTGCTGCTGAACTTGAGCAGTTTTCAGTGCCTTATGCGGGCAGTAAACTAAGAATGTGCAGGATTACCCACAGTCCTCCTCTTCACCAACAATGGATGATCAGAGTAAATATTTGCCTTCCCTCGAATCACGACCTCAAAAGTGAAGGGCACTCTTTGCTCTCTCAGGCGCAGAAGAAATTTCAAGAGCTTTCTACTTTTTTCCTGCTCTAGTGTAAATCTACCAGTTACAGGTGACTGTATAGCGAAGGTAGGAGCTGGAAGAGTGTATATGTGGGTGGTTCTCTAACCTGTAGTTCAACTTTACACAGGCTGTCTTCTCTGGACAGAGAGGATGGCAAGTGACCATTTCGGTCCCCACCTCTTTCTCTTTCTCCTAGGGGAGTGTATTTGAACGTTTCCTAACCCATATCTGTGTTTATGCACTTATGGGAGAGGTTTAGGGTGCGACCCCCTCAAGCCTGAACTATGGCTGTTTCTAGAAGGACCCATGGAGGGTGGTGGTGTGATTTGGGCTTGTTGACTTTCGGCTCTCGAGTTGGGGCAAGTCCTGACACCAGCCTGGTGGAAGAGCAGGAGGAAGGGTGTCAGCGCTGAGGTTGTGCCTATGGCTTGATAAGAAGGAAAATGAGAAGAGACAGAGTACCAGAATCACATGGGTAGACATGTAATAGGTTTTCGAGGCTACTACTCAACACTTGGTGCATGTAGCAGCAACCCTGATACCCCCGTGTGAGTGCCCGTGCATGTGCCCGTGCATGTGCCCGTGCATGTGCCTGCCTGCCTGCCTGCCTGACTAAATTTCTGCTCAGTGTTAGACTAGTATTTGTATGTCCTCTCTGTGTGAACCTGGAAATCATGATGTCTTTGTGCAGGACCGCTAGCAGTTGTGTTTTTCTTGAAGCAAGTGAGTGTGATTCTGATTAGCGGTCTGTGGTCTGCACTGGATGGCTTTGGTGGATCTCTGTGACCTTACCAGTCAACAGAGGTGGATCAGGTCATTTTGTATGTGTGTGTTGGTGTGTGTGTATTTGGGGGCAAAGATGCCCATCCAGTCATGGTGTTTCAGCACGGGCTCAAGCTTTAGCCCACCCGTTGTGTGTGTGTGTGTGTGTGTGTGTGTGTGTGAGGTCATCTGAATCAGATGATGGATTCTCTAATTTCATTAATGGTTTCTATTTGCTTTTTGTTAGCTTAGCATTCCAGGCGACACATAATCTATTGAGGTGCTTGAGGAATTTCTGTTAAACGGTGTGGAATTCCTTTGTTTTTTGAACATGACACAGGCGGGAAATGAAACCCGGCAAGTCTGTGCATTATATAGAAGCGGGGGATCTTCCCATGACGTATCTCGTGTACATTACTTCAGTAAACATATTTGACTCCCCATGTCTTCACATTTTTTTGTGCAAATATATTAGGCTAACCTTTTTGCACAGAAATAGTACACCTTGGTAACTCTATATTTCTTTGCTAACCTTCACATATTGATGTACAGATCCATTACAGTGTTGCTTTGAAGTGGATGCATTATCAGACTCTCATGTATTTTCTGTTAGGGATTTGCCTCTGAAAGCTGTTGTTCTCATAGCAGGACAAGTGCAAAAGACAAAATCCCCGTACACACACACACACACACACCCTCTATAACCTTCCTTCTCTCTCACTCGCACGTGCACACACACACACACACACACAGCCTCTATAACCTTCCTTCTCTCTCACTCGCACGTGCACACACACACACACACACACACACACACACACACACACACACACACACACACACACACACACACACACACACACACACAGTCAGGTGGTGAGCCTCAGAGGCTCTGATCTAGCCTCACTGATGTGCCACACACACACACACACACACACACACACACATCTCACACACTTTCCTGTCACCTCTGTCACAGTCAGGTGAAGGGCCCTGAGGAGGACTCCCCACTCCTTCTGTTCTGTCTCCTCACTAGGTGACCGGTCACTTTTCATTAGGGGTGGGAATCTCTTGGCACCTCACGATTCGATTCGATTCCGATTCAGTGGTCAACGATTCGATTCTACACCGATTATCGATTCTAAACCGATTATCGATAATCAATTCTAAACCGATTAAACGATTATCGATGCATGTCGATTTTTAAAACATCTGAGTTTGCTACTCAGAGTCTCAAATCACTTCCTACTTTGTGTTTGATAATTAAAGAAAATCAACAGATGAATTACCTTCTCTATTTTTTATTAGAGAAAAAGCTTTCCCTTGTCACAATTATGACTTTCAATGAACAATGCAATAATCGATGCAGCTTGCATTTCAACACAAAATGAATGTGTAAAAAAAAAAAAATTAATTTTTAAAATTTTAATTTTTTTTTTTTTTTTTTTTAAATCGATTATAAACTTTTCTGAATCGAGACAGAATCGTTCTAGAGAGAATCGAGAGAAATCGAAAAATCGATTTTTTTTTCCCACCCCTACTTTTCATACACTTCGTAGTCTTGCGTGTTCACAATTTCATGCAAATTAAAGGATTCCCCGCTATTGCTATTTGCAATCTTCTTATATTGCCGCAATGTTTCTGCAAAAAATTTGCATTATTTGTGAACTCCAAATCACCACAATTTAAACCACAGCTTTTGAGAATTCCTGCAGCAAATTCAATTACTTTTGGCAGCAACAATCAGAACAAACCGCCGCAAAGCTCCTGGAGGGGCTGTCTTAGACCTCCAAAACAGGGTCCAGAAGACATGCAAGATTGAAATCAGTTCCCATCATTTCAACAAAAGCCATCCACCGTTGGTTTCAGCTGTTATGGAATGTGAACCATCAGGTTGGCATTAAAAGTCAACTCGAGTTCTAGGCTAAGCCTCAAGCCAAATGGGCTAACATGAGTTTTATGGCATTTTTCGACTCCCTACCTCACCAATCTTCACCTTATTTGCTGATATGGCAGAATTAACTCGTTTGTTCGCTTCGGACCAATTTACATGGTGTGCGGCCTCTTTGTATGGATTTAGTTGCCATGACGACAGCAATCCATCCAAGTAATGTCATTTGTCAGCAAGGTCACAGAAAAGAACTATGAGCAGCAGCACCGTCATACAACACACCCAAGGTTAAACAACTCAGTCAGAGCACCCTCCCCACAGTACTGTTATCCCCCTTAAACCGGTAAACTTGCCTATGGTTACTAGAGACGTATGCAAACCTACATACCGGTACCCACATCTCTCTCCAGTGGGTCTTGTTGGCCAGATTTTCTCTTGAATGTCCTTGTTCTTGAATGTGGACCCTGGATAAATGCTGCTGTGCTTTGTTGTTTTTGTTGTGCTGGCCTTGTCAGTGTTGTAGGCTAGGGGTTGTGTTGTAGGCTAGGGGTTGTGTGCTTGGCCATGACGAGAGGGCTGGCATCAGGGTGTTTCCATTGAATGGTGCAGGTTGTCAGAGACAAGGGACCACCTGGAGTCTCTCAGTTCAGCACGTGTCTACACCGCGTATGACGGAGAAGCTCTATGTGTGGATTTGAGGATGGATGGATAGATAGATGGGTAGAGAGAGTGTGTGTGTGTGTTTTGTATGTCTTCTTGTTTGTGTTTGTTTATATTTTCCATATCTGTGGGTGAATGTGTTTGTGTGTGTTTGTATAAGCAAGTGACATTACTGTTGTCCCATCGTGAACTGTGCATGGACATTTTCCCAGGAGGCAATTGAAGTGGTGTGTGTGTGTGCATGCGTGTGTGTGTGTGTGTGTGTGTGTGTTTGGGTCAGCAAGCATGCTGATGAACACTTGTGGGAGGCTGACAGATGCAATCACTCAATGTACCATAAGCATTACATAACAAACATACACAGAATTGTCTCAGAGGCATGTGTGTGTGTGTGTGTGTGTGTGTGTGTGTGTGTGTGTGTGTGTGTGTGTGTGTGTGTGTGTGTGTGTGTGTGTGTGTGTGTGTGTGTGTGTGTGTGTGTGTGTGTGTGTGTGTGTGTGTATCTGTAAGGAGGCCCATCATTCCACCTCATGCACTCTGACATTCACAGCTCTGATACACACAACCAGGCCCTTACACCTCCACTGCAACCACAGAGGGAGGTCCTCATGCCCTTGCCTTTTCCCCAAGCGGGCCTCACCGTGGATAGGCAGAGTCAGCTCCCTTCCTTCCACCATCTCACCTTCCCCTCCGGCATCACTGCAGGGCGCTCCTGTGCTTTCTCTCCCGGCTGCTTTGAAAGGCCCAAACCCAAGCAGAGGAAAATCACCGCCTCCCCACATCTGGAGAGATTCCGCAGGCCTGTCCAAGTGACAACCAACCCTCCTGTTCTTTTGTTGGGGCTTGCCAGCCCTTTTAAAGGTCAAGGGAATGTCACGAGGCATTACCGTTCAACTGCTTTTCTCACAACTGTGTGTCTGCACCTGAGAGTCCTCAGGCTAACATGGTTGTCAGGAATATCTTCTCTCTGGAGAACTCTCGACAGTGAGGCTCAGATGGAGCTTGAACGCTCCTTTTAATACGAAGAGATGCTTTGTGTACACTGGGTACTCAAATGTAGCATAGCGTTAGCATAGACAAGGTCAAGGCTTCGATTTCATTGGGCCTACAGTAGGAAAGAAATGTAGGTTAAGTTCTCTTTGTGACACACACACACACACACACACTTTCAGTCCTGTGCTACGGAGCAGTGAGCAGCAGCAGCAGTGCCACGCCCGGGGAGCAGTTGAAGGTTAGGTGCCTTGCTCGTCTACCCTCCCCGCCCACATTTTTTCCTGCTGTTCCAGGGGATCGAACTGGCCAACCTTTTTGGTCACAAGCCCGCTTCTCTAATATGGCTCACAGTCGTGGTTGTGAAATATGGATGCGCAGCAGAGGCTATTCTGAACTGAACTGGAGTGTCTTTGAAATGTCCTTTAGGAGCTGGTTCAGGGTCAGAGTGACTGGCTGCGTTGCTGTGTTTAAAACCCTCTGTGAATGCCAGGGAGAGCTGACCTGAAATCAGTGCTGCCATTACAGGCAGAATTTTACTGAAGAACATTCCGGCCTCATGAGATGTTGGTGAAGGCAGCGGGGGTTATTATGTGTTGATGTTCTGGCTTGTTCTTGTGTGTGTGTGTGTGTGTGTGTGTGTGTGTTTGTTGTACACAGTAGGATTGGTCATCGTAGGAGGCATGTGACCAGAGGATTATTTAAGTGTACTACTACCGGTTATCGTTTGTGTAGCCTGTGTTGCTGCAAGGCTGTGTGCTGCATAACTGAAGAATGTGGTAAACCAGTTTTCCTGTGTGCAAGAATGAGTGCATAAGAAAGTGTGTGAGCCACTGTTTCCTCTTAATGTCCTCTAAAGTGAGCTGAGGCAGCAGACATGTGTTTCCTCTGGATGGAAACTGGTAGTATGGTGCCCCCATCATCTTTGTGTGTGTGTGTGTGTGTGTGTGTGTGTGTGTGTGTGTGTGTGTGTGCGCGCGCATATACTTGAAGGAGGAGTTGCAGAGGGTCTTCAGAGGGTGTTCTAAAAATGGCACCTCTGCTCAACCTGTGGTGGGAAACAGCAGTCAAGACAGCTGTGTGTGTGTGTTAGTGTGAGTGTGTTTGTGTGTGTGTGAGGTTTGTGTGTGTGTGTGTGAGGTTTGTGTGTCGCTGAGATGGGGGCTGTTTACAACTGCGCCACTGAAACAAACCGTGACTCACCAAGCCCTGTTGCCACGGTAACTCTGGAGACCGGGGCCTCTAATGGCAGCACTCTGCATGGCTGACTAACTGGCCCACCTCTTTATGATTCATCTTCAGTGTGTCTTTGCGTGAGTGTGTGTTCGCTTGCGTACATGTGTGTGTGTGTGTGTGTGTGTGTGTGTGTGATTATCGGGCAGTGGAGGGGTGGGATACTAATGAATAGTGGGATATCAAAGGAGAAATGTGGTCGTGCGGGCATCTTTCGTGATTAGTCTCATACACACGCTCAGCAGGAGCACCTCCCGAGTGTACCTCACGGAGAGACAGAGCAGTAGACGAGGGAAGACGGAGAGAAGCAGACAGAGACGAAGACACAGAGGGAGAAACCGAATGAGCGGGCGACCGTGGGAATCAAACTGAGAGTAGGCAAGCAGTGGAGAGAGGCAGAGGGAGAGACGGAGTGAGTGAGTGAGTGAGGGGCTACATGAGAAGGCGAGTAACAGAGGTGACCGTGCATGACCTTCTGTCGAGCAGACTTTCAGATCCGTCACATTTAACGTTTCTTGTTGGCCCCTCTGCACATATCCAGGAGAGCACAGGGGTGTGTCTGGTGCAGCAGCAATGGCATCTCTCTGCAAGCTGTGTGGAAACACTCTGGGCTCTCCAGGGACTTAACCACCAGCCAAACGGGCTAGAGGCCAGCGCCTGAACAACCTGAATGTAGTGCTCTGTGTGGGTGTGTGTGTGTTTGAACATGCATGTGTGATTGTGCCTGAAGATGTGTGTGTGTGTGTGTGTGATTGTGCCTGAAGATGTGTGTGTGTGTGTGTGTGTGTGTGTGTGCGCGCATGTGAGTGAGTGTGTGTGTGTGTGTGTGTGAGGTTAAACATGCATGTGTGTGTGTGACTAGAGTGTATGGATACTTGCATGTGTGAGCGTGTATCTGAATTCAACAGCTCTGTGGTGTGACTGGTTATGTGTACTGAGAGTCTTCTTGAACTTGCTTTAAACCCATGGAGAACCCACACGCCTGTAGCTCTCTGTTTGTTTGGTAATCACTCACACACACACACACACACACACACACACACACACACACTCTTCAGTCCGCTTTGTAAATCCCTTTAACATGATGCGACACATCCACGATATGAAGTCCATGAGCCCCTGTGTTACCATAAAGAACCTCTACCACCCTGCTGGAGACTTCACAGGCGCAGCAAGGGGCCTTTAGGCGATTAGCCGCCGGCACTGAAACAAACGTCAAACGACAAATGTCAGCAGAGTTCCTGTCGCTCAACTGGTAAAGCAAGGCTGCTGATAACACCAAGGTAATGGGTTTAATTACCAGGGAGTAAATAATTACAGGTGTAGTACTTACAGTAAAGGTACTTTACCTGTTTGTTAGACTGTTTGGATTAAAGTGTCTCTGCTAAATGGATAGAATGTAAATTGAGTCCTTATTTTGAATTATTTATGTTCAACTGCCTCAGATAGAATGACGAACTGCAATGCACTGAAGTCACAATAGTTACTCAACCATGGAACCAACAAAACCTGATCGGATTTGTGTCTAACCCCATCAGTGGTAGAAAACAAGAACGGTAGTACAATAGAAATGTTGTTACTCCAGGTTAACTCTTCGGGCGGAAGTGATACAAGAAAAGTGTGTTTTTTTTTTTTTTTTTTGGTTCTAGATTGTACAGATATGTTTGGTCAGGAATATGGGGACAGACCTGACATCTACTCGAGGATGTATCTGTAGCACCGAAGGTCTGGGTTCTGTCAGGTCCCAGCGCTTGAAGAAACATTTCTCCATTTGCACATGCTGCCCCCAACCCCTCCGCCCTGCAAGCTGAGCCGCATCATGTTTTACAGCCTGTTGAAAGTCTGTTGTTGGAAACCGAAGTCGGGCAAGGCAGCCAAATAATGCAGTGTCTCCTTTCAAATATAGCCTTTCAGTGTGTCATTAGCTTATGCATTGTAATGTTGCAGTTTGTTGTTGTTGTTGTTGTTGTTGTTGTGGTTTGTTGCTGCGCTGTGCATGTTTGGTTAATGCAGTGTGAGCAATGTGTCTGTTTGTGAAGACATGCCGCAATTTGCATGTTCATCTTGAGTAAACGTAAAAGACACCTGAGCAGATGACCAATGGGTGTGAAGGGTTGAGTGTTGAGACCAGCCAGACCGGTTTGACTTCTGCTGACTTCTACAGGGATATATAGTGACCCTATTATGGAGCTCCTCCACAGCAGGGATATATAGGGGGCATGGTGACCCTATTATGGAGCTCCTCCACAGCAGGGATATATAGGAGGCATGGTGACCCTATTATTGAGCTCCTCCACAGCAGGGATATATAGGAGGCATGGTGACCCTATTATTGAGCTCCTCCTATCTATGCTGCAGCTGATGGGTAGCCCCTCTCCCCTGGCCCATTCCTGTCAGTCGCTGTGCGAGTGTGTGTGTGTGTGTGTGTGTATATATAAAGTTGAATCCTGACTGATAAGCATCAATGGGTTCTCCCCAGGGCAGAAACGAATGGAGCTGCACACTCACCTATCCACACACACACACACACACACACACACCCATACAGACGTCAGCATCATTCACACCTCCTGACACCTCTGTCCCTCTCAGCTTTGAGCTTTGTGAGCTTTGATTATCCAGAGTCCCTCCCTAGAGTGTCATTCTCTAACTGATATGATCAGACATGTACACATCCAGCACACTTCATAGGGTGGATACTCACCTCCCAGCACTTGGAGCAGCACTCTGGTGCTCTGGAAAATTCTTTTAAGTTCAGTATGTATTCGGAAAATGTATCAAGGCTGATGGTATTGTAATACCTCTATTAAGAGCTGTTGGGCCGGGAAATAGCTTTGGCGGCATTCTGACTGGCTCTTCAGCCAGGACAGCTCTCGGTTGTGGTGTATTAACAGGAAGGTGCACCCTATCCTGCTCCACTCAGAACGGCAGAGGTGTTTTTTTTTTTTTTTTGTCTTTCTTTTTCCGGAACAGCTGCAGCCGTAATCGAGGATCAAGTCTGGCAGTGTCCTGAGCTGCTTTGATTTTGCCGTTCTCCCTTCCCCAGAACACACACACACACACGTATGTGCATGTGTGTCTGTCTGCCTGTCTGAGCATGCTCACAGGCAATCTCCATGCATATTTTTGTGGGACGCTTCTACCTGGGGGCTGTATACGTTTCCAAACTAAGCCACCCAGCCAAAGGGACTCTGTGCTCCGCCCGCGTGCAGATCAGCCCTTTATGGATGACCTACCAGCGGCACACTAGCACTAGCTGCACTTCCGCGTCCATTCCTTCAAGCTCCAGGATGCCACAAACAGCCCTGAGTTTATTTGTGTTCCTCTCAGTCGGAGGAATGTGAAGGGGGGAAAAAAAAAAAAAAGCCCACGTGATCTCTAAACCTTCAGTGGTTGAGGGGAGGAGTGAATGCAGAGAAGGTAGCAACATGCTAGCCACAATCCACAATCTCTGCTCTTGGCTGTAGAGTATAGGTGCCCTGTTAGCCTTACTCTACTAGTACTCTGTCATTTTCAAAGTTGCACTTAAGTATTCAGCTCTGATCCAAAGCAACCCTCCCTGGAGGCAGGCGTTTTCTGGGTATTGACCTCAGGACCTTGCTAATGCTAATGCTACGCCTCATAAGTGGCCAGATGACTGAGCATTTCTGACCTTCACAACGCATGACCCATCAGAACCATTTAACCTGCAGCAGTTTCACACCCTGCTGGTGGCGAAACCGACCAGACCTGCCAAGCAGGCAGGTGTCTAGAGATTCCTCTGAGGTTTCTCCCACACCTCACCCCAGAGCTAATGGGCTGAAGATGGACAAGTACGAACGTAACTTCTGGATTAGTCTCGACCTGCCTAGTCTCTAGTTGTAACACCCTTCCATATGAAGTTTTTGTGGCCAAAAAGTTCTTGGTACTGGTTTATGAAAGCCCTGACAGCCCTGAAGTTCTTTAGTACCCTATGAAGTCTAACTGGAATCTAAAGGAAATGTTTTCAGACCAATTAATGTTGTGATCACGGGCTGTTGGCACATACTAATTGCACCCTGTGGTTTACACAGGTACCATGTAGTGTTATTGTTAATATTTAAAATGTCCTGCCATCACACTTCTGAAGCAAAATGAACCAAACTTCAGGTTAAGGCATGAGAACCGCAAGATGCCTCCTGCAAGTCAGGGCTGGGAAGCTCACAGGGATCTTAAAGGAGTTCTAGAGTGGCTGACACTTGGAACAGGTCGAGCCCTAATCTGGGATGGAATTGAGGCCTGATGACCTGCCCATCAACCACTCGAGACACCTCCCTCAAAATGATTGGTGATCTGGAGAATCACCTTAGGGAATTTTTTGCCTCTCCTTCATTTGACTACAATCATGTTCCTGACATTTGTCACCGATAGTGATATTAAGTATGTTTTAAATGAAACGAGTATTGAGATGAGATGTATTTGCGAATTGCAGTGTGTTTGTATCAGGTGAAGAATTCCTCTGTGTAAAACTCCAGCGTGGTAGCTTGTCTGAATTTTTGCCTGTTTCGTCAACATAGCACAGTAGAGTACATTCCAGACTTTTGCACGAATACAAACTGCAGCAAAAGAAAACAAACGTCATGGTAGTGTGATGTTGCATGTCTCAGCATGTGTGTGGCAGAGATGTTATGCATTTTTCAAAAACTGTGTGTGTGTGTGTGTGTGTGTGTGTGTGTGTGTGTGTGTGTGTGTGTGTGTGTGTGTGTGTGTGTGTGTGTGTGTGTGTGTGTGAGAGTGTGAGAGAGAATGTGCATTTGTCATAGAGGCTTAGAGGGCAGCATTAACGGCAGGTGCAGCTGTTTCAGATTCCCAGACTAGGAGTGCACTGTAGCCTGGCGCATGTAGCATGTAGCATGTATGTTCCCAGCCACACCTCTGTAGTTACTCCTGTCGTGACACTCACACCAACTCTGCCCAAATTGCATCCGTTTATGTCCGTTGCCAAATACCTCCTCAACAAGTTCCAGTGCACCTTACCCTTTCCTTAAATCATTCTCCATTCTCTTCAGGGTATGCAATAGTTCCCCAAATGCCATTCAACGTCTTTTCTCAAATCATTCTCAAATCGTTCCTGTGCAACTCCTATACCTAGTGCTGGTTCTAATTACCTAAACGTGATCATTTCACAGATTTACCGCTATAGTGGTAATTCCTCTTGTATTGTATTAAAAAAACTCACACTTGAATATAGTTTGGAAAGCAAGGCATCAGTGACAAATACCATGATCTGCTTTTAAAGGCCATCAATCAAATTATAAAATGTGTCATTTTTACTTTGTATTTGTGCTGCATAGTTTAACTAATGTTACGCTGTAAATAATTTTTCCCAGTAGGAAGTTAGAAATTACTACTTTCAGTTAACTTCCCAGCCCTACATCAGCCACTCCTGAATTATTTCCAAATAACTATCCTGTCCTCTCTTCCCTCATCTCATGTACTCCACGGCAAGGTTATTATAGTTAACGAAAACTAACGAAAAAACGAAAACGAGGTGTGATTTTTTTTTTTTTTTTTTTTCCGTTAACTGAAATAAAAATAAAAACGAAGCTTTATAAAAAAACGATAACTAACTGAAACTGTATTGTGTCTTTACAAAACTAACTAAAATAGAATTATAGAGAAAATGTCCTTAGTTTTCGTCTTTGTCAATGTATTTCATAGATGTCAATTTATTTCATACATAGCCTTTTAGTCTATCTTCCGCCGTACCACTTTTAGTACACGCCCCTCACCTGGTTTCATTGCGGCAAAAGTCGGGAGAAAGCGACAGAGTCCTATTTGGGATTACCTGGAACAGTAACGTGCGGTGAGGTTCGTGGCTGGTGAGGCACTGACTTTACAAATATATAAACCCAATACAGTAGCTTAAATCACCATTCAATTGGCAGCTTGCACATTGACTACTGGTTGTTTTTCATATCAGCATTCTTTACACACACATAGGTAAGGTAGCTACATACCGTTGGCAGCTGCTAGCTTGTGATGAACTCGTGTTAATATGTGTGATTATGCACTCGTGAATATGAACTCTTACGAAGTTGCACAGGCCCCCTGAGGGTCTCCACTGTACGTCCAAAACCAAATCTATTCTTGAGGTTCAAAATATTTACAAAGCAATTTGGCTTTGGATGTGAGAAGTCGATCGAGTTATCTTCTGTCCCGTCGTTTGAAGCATACATTTTAGCTACGGCATTGGTCTCCCATTATTGATCAATTCACGTTTTGATTGAAAGTCCAGTTATGAGAAATGTTTTAGCTTAGCTATAGAATCTTCCATTTTCGTAGTCAAGGTAAAATATAAGAAGTGTAACGGCAGAACAAGCATAAACCCAACCGGTGGGCTCTCGCATGCTCCCTTCATTAAAGCAGAGGTACTGTTTGCCTCCTCTCCGTGCTTTTTCACTGCGGCGTTACGTCAGATCAGCAAAACTAAATAGGTTCTACGCATGCGCTTAACCCAGTTTGTAAGGGATTGCGCAATCTGAGATGAGGCACAGCTCGTCGCTGCCTCACCGTCTCGCTGTCTCCTGTCTGTTTGAACAGGACATGCGCAAATTCTGCCTGACACACGTCTGACACACGTCTTTCATAGTTGTCTTTTGTGGATGGCTGTTCATTTGTCCTAAGTGAATACTTTTTTAAAAATGGTATGTTTGGTGATTTTGTATTACATATTATTTATTGTAGCTTGTATTCTCTATTCATTTTGAGCATTTTGTTTTGCAAGCAAAAACATTAAGCTTCCCTGACTTGCCCCCCCCCCCCCTGGTCTGTTGCATTCCGCAGTAAAGACTAAAACTAATACTGAAACTAATAAAAACTAAACTCAAACTAAGCATTTTCAAAAAATAGAAACTAAACTAAACTAGCAAACCCGCTTTAAAAACGAATTAAAACTAAACTGAAATTGAAAACAAAAAGACAAAACGAAATAAAAATAAAAACTAGTGAAAAATGCAAAACTATAATAACCTTGCTCCACGGGAGACCTCACAGTGAGCCTCTACCCCTCAGTAACAGAAACGCTCAAATTAAAACGGGTCTGGCCGCTTGGCGAGGCCTCTGAATGTCATGTTGATCCCAGAGAATGGCCCCTGTGGAGATGTGCTCTCGTCCCCCCACAGAGTCTCCGGCGTGTCAGGGCCCCCGATCGACCCGGAGCTCCATTTATAGACACGATCGTTTCGGCCTCCCGTGCTGTTCTGTTCTAACCACTGCCAGTGTCCGACTCGTTATTATGAAACCGGTGCATCCGACCAGCGGAGCCAGAGGCACATTCACACGTGTTGTCTGCGTTTACTCTCACTCCGTCCTGCTGGGGAAACATAATGGCATCTCTCCTGATGATGGATGGATGATCGTCCCCAGGAGGCCTTCCTGCACAGGGATCACTCATCATAGTGAGTTCAGTGCCGGGGACTGGAAAACAGAACTGTAAGGATTCTGAAACTCTAGTGGACTTTTTACTCTTTTGCTAATGAAAGGTGTTATTTCAGTGGTGACATATTTGGACCTCAGAAGTTCTTGCAGATTGTTTTCCAGATCTGACACGAACAATTTCAAAGGTAAAAATCAGGAAAATAATCTACTACTACTCATCTCGGAGGTATGTTAAGCACAACCAATCAGAAAAGAGTGGGAGGTAATTTGAAAAGAGTCAAGCCAAGACTGACGAATCAGGATATTGTTTCAAACTTTTTGAATCAACCAGTTTCTCATTTTGCATATTACAGAATCCCCCCTTCACACACACACACACCCATTTGGACATTGTGCCGCCATTTGTGCCCATGGTCTCTCAGCTCTGTTTCATTAATTTAGCTGTAGTCGCACTATGAGGCAAATTGCATTCAATAAAGATTAGATCAGATTAGCCAGACCCTAATGAAATGACAAAAGTTTATTGATTCAAAGCTGGGAAATGGAGATTACTTACAGGATCAGCCAAGCGAAATCACTGGGGCCGAGTTATTTACAGATTATTTGTTTTAGGTCTAATGTCTGATTAAATTCAGAGGTGGAGTACGTTGGGGTTGACCTTTTGGACTAAGTGGTTGACTTGGAAAAGCTATCTTGATTTGTATCGGTAGTCCAAGTCTCCTTATCCAACGTGATATCACGGCATTATGTACATTGTATGAACAATTCATTTGAAATATGTAAAACTTTTGAAATGGAAAACGTAATAGGTTTTTTTTGTCAAAACATCATATATTATATATTTTATGACCAGGGTGAGTAGGAGTCTTGCCTCCTGCGATGTCATTGTTGCTTCATTGTTGGTTGTGTCATTTTTGTTAGTAATTGTATTCATGATTAATAGATGTAATTAAAGCAATTTATATTGCTGTTTCTAATATTTGTTCCATGTCATTCGATTGTATATATTTATACTTTGTGGTTGATTGAGAACATTTGTGAAGGCTTATAATTAGGGTGGCTTTTCCCCCTCCAGGTCAGCTCCTGGGAACTTGTCTAACTGGCCCGCCCTGTTTTTATGAGACTAGTCTGCAGTGAACTTACCTCACCTAATGTTGGTTTGATTGGTGTGGGAAGATTTACCTTAAGATGCTTAACAAGTAAGGCCTGTCAATCTAACTGAAGCTGATGTATGCTTACTAGGTCACCTGAAGACGGGTTCTTGCTTACAAGGAAGACTTGGCAAGAGGTTGTCAGTTGACTTCACAAATGTTCTCAGACTTCTTTTTGGAGAGGAGGGGTCAATGGGGTTGGAGAAAGCCAACGGTGGCAGAGTAGAGAAAGAGTGAAGTCAAAAAAGTAAAGGTAGAAAAACATGCAACACAGTCAGGGTAGGGTAGGTAAATAACCTTATGTGTACTCTTAAAATACCATAAAGAATTATATGCATGAACTAGGACAGGACAGTGACAGGACATAAGTGCAGTCACCACAAAATCTAGGTACGTGAAAGGATAAATATGACTTGTGTGTAATGATTACTAACAGTTGGAATTGGCTCTGTGCTTGGTCATGAAAGAGTACTTAATGACACAGAGAGGGGGGAAAAAGTTTGAAGCCTTTGTAAGTCCTCTCAGTCAGTTGATGTGTCATGTTAACATGGAACCACGTAGTAGGTTCTTCAGACAAAGTGAAGTAGGAGGTTGAAAGATCTGGTCTTGTGCCACGTGTGAAGACGTAGATTGGCTGGGGACCGTTGGAGGGAGGTTTTTGGTGTCCTAAAACTTTGCTACTGGTTCACGCTGTTGCTGTGCAGCAATATCTCTTGACTTCACTGTTGAATAGTGTTGCAATAGTTTCATGAGTGGGAGTGTTCACAGATAATTGTGTGTGTGTGTGTGTGTGTGTGTGTGTGTGTGTGTGTTTGGATAGGTGAGTGTGCAGCTCCATTCGTTTCTGCCCTGGGGAGAACCCATTGATGCTTATCAGTCAGGATTCAACATTACACACACACACACACACACACACACACTCGCACAGCGACTGACAGGAATGGGCCAGGGGAGAGGGGCTACCCATCAGCTGCAGCATAGATAGGAGGAGCTCCATAATAGGGTCACCATGCCCCCTATATATCCCTGCTGTGGAGGAGCTCCATAATAGGGTCACCATGCCCCCTATATATCCCTGCTGAGGAGGAGCTCCATAATAGGGTCACCATGCCTCCTATATATCCCTGCTGTGGAGGAGCTCCATAATAGGGTCACTATATATCCCTGCTGTGGAGGAACGGTTCCAGGAAGTGGTGGTAGACAGACAACCTGCACTAGCAGTGACAGCTCCCTGAGCACACATATCGATCGCCACCTCACACACACACACACACACACACACACACACACACACACACACACGCGCACACGCATTCACAGCTACAAAGAAATACTCCCTACGCACATTCCTGATTTAATTCAAAACGTGTACCAGTTTGACAACCTGGAGCCTTATCTACTCCGGCCACGTGTACGTCACACCACGTCACACTACAGGCCTGTCACCACGGCATCCCAGGAGGCTGTGCAGTCATCTGGCACACCAGAGAGGGGTTCCCAGGCTCCTGAGGGCCTTGCGTTAGGATTGTCCTTGAGCAGGACATTCCAATGGGGCTGGAAGGTTTTATATATTTTTTTTTTCATAGAACACACACACACACACACACACACACACACACGTGCTCACACAGGCACCCCAGAGACAAAAAACACCCCCGTATTTGCTGAGCTAGTTGTTTAGGACTGGCTGTTTTGATATCTGCTAGGGATGTGCTGTCCGTTTGCATTTTAAGTTTAATAGGTCTCTTAAATGTACATATACCAGGTAAGAATATAGTAATGTATAATTAACCTTCTCCTCAGCAGACTATAACTTGATAGTATGCACTTTGTTCTGCAGTATGGCAGTGACCCCAAGCCAGTAAAGCAGGTTCGAACAGATAGCTTTGTAGAGCTTTGTAGATCAATCAAGAGAAGAAAAGAGCTAAGAAAAAAAAAACTGCTTTCTGTGGGTCAGGTTCTCTGTCTCCTGTGCTAGAGGATCAGCCATGCTCCTGCTGGAATGTAGATGCTCGTACCTGTCAGTGGAGAATTTGGGTGGGGTGGAGGTGGTGTGGGGTGGGTGGAGGTGCAGGGGTGGGTGGGGTGGAGGTGGTGTGGAGGTGGGTGGGGTGGGTGGAGGTGGTGCGGGGTGGGTGGAGGTGTTGTTTACCCTTCGCCCTGAGGGCTTTGTGTGGGTGGGACGTCTTTGCTTTTTAAATATTCTCGGTTCCCTGGTGTTCTAAATCATGCCTGCTTTAACATTAACGCCTTACCCCGGGGTCGCTGCGGATATCGTGGGATACTGGAGGGGAGGTGGGGTGTAAAGCAAGGCTGGGCTGGGAAAGAGACCCGATCTTACCTCCATCCTTACCTCCATCGTAAAGAGACCCGACCTTACCTCCATCGTAAAGCAGTCATCGGCTCCCCGACTGGCCGACGTTTTTTTTTCTTTTTCTGATGGGTGCTTTAAATAGCAGCTCCCTGCCACACGGCAAAAACCTAGCCTGCTGTATCTAGTTGCTAAGTAACAGCACTGCTAGAGAATCACAGACATGCACACACAACACACACATACCTAAAATGTCCAGACACACACACACACACACACACACACACACACACAACTCTCCTGCAAAAATGCATGTATGTATATTCAGACTGCAGACGCCCACACACACAGATACGGTTTTTTTTCCTCACTCTGGCGTGGTTTTTATGTACATTTTAATTCACTTCAATTCATATATTTAATATTATGATTTGAATTTTATTTTGGCTTGTGATCCTGCAGGCCAAAACATTCAGATGTTCAAAGGGAGGGAGACCTAGAGAGAGAGAGAGAGAGAGAGGACGTGTTGGCATGTGCGTGTGTCTGACATTGTGTTCTCTCCCTGTCGCAGTAACTTGTTTGTAGCCATTACTTGTGGGGCCATCTTGTGTGAGGTGAGGTTTAGTATCCTCAGGCCCACTCCGGCCCCTTGTTTTCTGTGCCACTCTCTCCATGCCTACTGTTCCTCTCCCTCTCTGTGCTCACTCTTTTTGTTCTTTCTTATTTTCTCCTCACATCCGTGCTTCTTGCTTCCTATGGAAGAGAGGGAGGGAGGGAGGGAGGAAGGGAGGGAGAGGTGACAAGTGACATCTGTTGAATTATATCAAAGGTTTCAATCCAGGATATTCACTGGGCGGAGACTGAAAAGTGTGTTTATATAGAGTTGGTGATATTTTGCACTGTTCAGTGGAAGACACTTGTCTGGACAGTGTCAGCACATCTGGGCTCATAGCAAGAGTTTGGCAAAGATGTCTGCAAAGCAGACGTGCACCACTTGTTGTTCTTGATGAAATATTACTAGTGAGAGACCGGATCTATTCTCTATTCTATGACCTGTTTAGGCCTCCTATATGGAGATGGTATATCTGTTGTCAAACCTCCTGCCTGCATAACACTTGAACATGGTCTATGAATTTAAAATGTACCGTGCTCTAGGGTCTCTGTGACTGATCTGGTGTCAGTCTTGCTGTGCTGCTGTGTGACTCATGCTTTATGGCTGCCTCCAACAGAAACCCTAACCCATCACACACACACACACACACACACACACACACACACACACAGACGCCTCCATTGTTGGCCAGGATGGTCACACGTGCTTTATGGCTGCCTCCAACAGAAACTTCAAGGCTGCGCCGTAGGCAATAGCTTTCCCCTCCATCAGCAAATATTGGCCCTGGAGTATAATTGTGTCTCCCGCAGCCCATCACTGTGCCCTGTTGCTGGGCTATCTGGCTGCGAGTGAAGCTGTATAACCAAGGACCACTCAAACTCCAGTGACCAATACGATATGGATGCCACATGCACATGAATGGGATGAAACTGACACTGAATCCATTTTTTTTTTTTTTTTTTTTTTACTTGACCTGCTACATGAGTGTATCATACTCCTGGATATGTATTCGTTAAATACATGGAACAACAATGTGCAGAACACAGTGATCTGCTGATGGGTCACCGATCTCTGAACATAGATACCTCTCATGTGAACACAGATCTACTCCATGTCTGTTAAAACCCCCCCTGTCTGCCCCTGTTTTTGATGCCATTAAAGGGCCTCTTAGATGTCCAGGAGAGGGCCCCCATCCTGTCCCAAAAAAACTTACATTTAGTCATTTAGCATACGCTTTTGTCCAAAGCGACGTACAAGGGAGAGAACAGTCAAGCTAAGAGCAATAAAAAAAAGCATGGTGTAACAATAAATACTACTTTACATGAGAATTAGGAAAAACAACAACCTAGAAAAGAGGAAAAAGAAGTGCAGGAATGTAACTGCTGAAGTGCAAGTTAAGCGCTAGTCAGGTGCCTTTCCTTATTTGATTTTATTGTTTTAGTCCTGTCTGTCCATTAACTAGATTGCTGCAAACAACAAAGCCCTGCCTCTCGCATGACTCACAGAATTATGAGCTAAAAGGATTTTGAGTCTCCTGTCTTTCCCTCTCTCTCTCTCTCTCTCTCTCTCTCTCTCTCTCTATGTCTGTCTTTTTCTTTCTTGTTTGTCTATCACTCTTTTTAATCCCAAATGCCCTCTCGTCTAGGTCTGTTTTTTTTCTCTTCTCTTTCAGTCTCTCTCTCTCTCTCTCTCTCTCTCTCTCTTTATTTATCTTACTTTCGTTCTCCCATACTCACTCATAATGTTCCTTAGGGTAGGGATCTCAAGTCCACTGGGTTAAAGGAGAAGGGGAGGGGGGGGGAAGTCCCGGCTAGTGTAGTTACGTAACGGAGGATAACCCAAAGCCGCTCACATGCGCGCACACACACACACACACACACACACACACACAC
Organism: Clupea harengus; assembly: GCF_900700415.2. Lineage (NCBI taxonomy): Eukaryota > Metazoa > Chordata > Actinopteri > Clupeiformes > Clupeidae > Clupea > Clupea harengus. The sequence goes on from NC_045166.1 coordinate 24,802,722, forward strand.
ACATTCAACACAATACAACACACAGCACACTGGCTCTAGGGCGGTCCTCACCGAGTGCATTGCCAGGCTGGACTTGTGGTATTGTGGTGGACTACTCTTTTTGTGTCCTTGCCAGGAATCTCTAGAGTGGTGAGCAGGAAACGCTGAATGGCTTGACTTCCTGGTTTTCCCCTGTTCAGCGTGGACAACAGGGCCAGAGTGCTAGAGGGCACTGAAGGGGAAGGAGACTGCTGGCCCTCAGGGCTGGGAAAAATGGGCAGGATGTTGGAAGCCATGTTTGCTGTGACCCTAGATGTCAGTGGAATCCAAGTGTCTAGTGACAGTAGACACACACCTTTGGACACATATAATGTTAATTTATAATCTCTATGCTGGTTAGAGTATAACTAACCTCTATAGAGACTGTGAACCTTTTCATGCTTCTCTGTCTAGATCTATAAACGTTTATAGGTCTGGGGTTATCGTTGGCACGCCTTGCATTTATTCTCTTCTTCTTTCACTCATTTGTTGTCCCTCAAGGCCATTTGTCACTTTAAATCCATGGCTGTTTCTGTACAAAATCAGAAACGTGTTCTACCAGTTAAAACTTCTCCTTCTCTCCACCTCTGAAGTTGGCTTGTAAAAAATCCGTCTGTTGAGAAACTTTCTTGTATTTATTGCCCTTCCCCTATCGAGAAGACATTGTCTGCAGAGATTCCAGGACTTCATAAAGCATAAAGTCACTGCGCAACCCTTTGATGGTATTGCAGAGATACCGAGTGTAGCTAAAAGGCTAAATTTAGCGGAGGCCATTTTAATGGGAAGAGCCAATAGTAGCTGGTTTTCCATCCATCTCTTTAATGCAAACTTTGACCGTTGAACTAGGAAATCTTGAGTGAAAATGCATTTTTTTTAAATTTGCATAAATTCTAGTCAAATAAGAAATGAATGAGCTAGAGGGGGGTGGAATAACTCCTGATTCACATAGGGTATAATGCAACTAGGCGTCCTTGGTTGTGTGTGTGTGTGTGTGTGTGTGTGTGTGTGTGTGTGTGTGTGTGTGTGTGTGTGTGTGTGTGTGTGTGTGTGTGTGTGTGTGTGTGTGTGTGTGTGTGTGTGTGTGTGTGTGTGTGTGTGTGTGTGTGTGTGTGTGTGTGTGTGTGTGAGATCAATTCAACAGATTCAAACACAAACAGACAGACAGACAGACAAATCAGCAGTTAAGAGGGAAAACAGCAGGCTTAGAAACTGCAGACCTCTTTCTATGCAGAGCGCTCCCAACCAGGGCACTAAATGATTGTGTGTGTGTGGCTGGGGTGAAAGGTAAAGCAATGTGTGTTTGATGGTCATTTGGTGTGTGTGTGTTTATGTGTAAGCATAAAGTGTGTATGGGCGGAACTGAGTGAAGAGGTGATTGTGGTGGCACTGTGAGTGTCGTAACAGAGTGTGTGTGTGTGTGTGTGTGTGTGTGTGTGTGTGTGTGTGTGTGTGTGTGTGTGTGTGTGTTTCCATTTCTTTTTGATTACTTCAGTGCCCAGTCCACCCTCCACATGCAGTTGCCACATGCTCCGCGAACTATAGCCATAAAACGCCACCATTTACAGCCCCAATAAATAAACGCAATGATAATGACCACCATATCAAAAGAGATAACCAAGTGTACAGTCTAACAGACACAGCAGGTCAAGGAAAGGAACATGCCTGTGTTTTACAGGGCGCCATACACACATGCAAGGTGTGTTTTTTTTTTATTTCACCTACACGTTCTGTACCAAGAGTAAATCTGTAACTGTGCCACCCCTAATAACTGAAACTAAATTGGATCAGACCTTGATGCAGCCGGCAGGAAAGTCTACAATTCAGAAGCCTTTTAAGGAGTATTTTTTTTATTGGGTTCTGCCCAAGCCGAGAATAAAACTTGATGGTTTGAGGGGAAGCCACACACACATACACACACACACACACACACACACACACACACACACACACACACACACACACAGACGCCTCCATTGTTGGCCAGGATGGTCACACGTGCTTTATGGCTGCCTCCAACAGAAACTTCAAGGCTGCGCCGTAGGCAATAGCTTTCCCCTCCATCAGCAAATATTGGCCCTGGAGTATAATTGTGTCTCCCGCAGCCCATCACTGGGCCCTGTTGCTGGGCTGTCTGGCTGCGAGTGAAGCTGTATAACCAAGGACCACTCAAACTCCAGTGAGTTTGTTTCCATAAATCTAAGAGAGCTGTGTTGAGCTTGAGCAGTCTCAGGAGTTGGTCTGTCTATCGAGTGAAGGTCAAACGTATAAGAGAAGAAGAGTCCGATTTGATATCCCAACCTCTTGTCTGATGACCGCTGCGGTAGCTTATTGCATGGAGGCAGAATGCATTTAAAAGCTGCAGATACACTGAGTTGATCGTCCTGGTACGATGAATTGAATCTCCTTTGTCTCATCAGTATAAGAGTCTGACTTTGGTTACGGTGACAAAGAGACAGACAGACAGAAAGACCCACACAGAGAGGGACAGACAGAGACACACACACACAGTGAGAGACAGACAGAGACACACACACAGTGAGAGACAGACAGAGACACACACACACAGAAAGAGACAGACACACACACAGAGAGAGAGGCGGTGTTCTTTGTCTGGGCGGATGGAGACCGAGTATCCTGTGACAGACACTGTGTTTCCTGCACCACGCAGTCCTCCCACCTACAGTGGAGCGGCTGCAACCACAGAACAGACCCGAGCAGTGGATCTGTGCACTGGGTTCCCCCAGCTTGTGTTTCTGGTGGGGCTGTTTATGCAGCAGATCTGCGAAGGGACTGAGAGTGTTGCTTTAGAGGAGGCTCTGGGCTCTGGGTGGGTTTCCTGAAGGGTGGAGGGGGATGGAGTTTTTTTTGGGGGGGGGGGGGGACCTGGAGTGGGGTGGCATGGCGTGGCTGGCATTCCTCGGGGGCCCTGGTGTGTCAGCCTGAGCCAACAGCTGGCGCACACTCAGCACACGTTTGGACGACCTCTCCACCTCAGAGGTGCCAGGGCCGGGTGAGGGGAATGTAAATCACATGCCACTTAAAAAGCTCACTCTCTCTCTCCATCTCTCACTCACTCTCTATGTGTCTCCGTCTCTGAGATTTCTGTTTGTCTTGTGCTGTTGCTTTCTCTCCAAGGATGCTTCTCTTTTTCTGTCTTTCTTTCTCACACTCTCTGATGCTATTTCTCATGTTCTGTCTCCTCCTCCCTATCACGCAGTCTTTCTCTCTCTCTCTCTCTCTCTCCTGCTTGCTCTCTCTGTCTCTCACTCATTATCTCTCTTTCTCAGTCTCTCATTCACTCTTGTGCTCTGTTGGCTGTGTGTTTCCTGACCGGTTGCCAGCCAGGAGAGAGGCAGGGACTTGCCAGACCATAGAGGAATTTGGCAGTGGGGCCAAGCTTGGAGAGGAAAGGAATACAAGACTGCCAAAGTTGTAAAGGAATACAGGGGTGAGCAGGATAGAAAGACGAGTCGGGATGGAACGATCCAAAGATCTGAACTGTTGTTTTTCTTTCTTTTTTTTTTTTTAAACCCAGCATCCTGTTCTGATCAACAAACTGCCGTCATGGCAACTAGGACTGGGCGATTGAATCCCATTTTTTTTTCAATTATGATTTTGGCTTCCAACGATTAACAAAATAATTCAGATAAACGATTAATGTGCTCTATTTGTCTTGTGTTATGAATCCAGCGCACCGCTTTCCTTTACAGTGGTGTGCATTTGTCCCTCTCTAAAAACCCATATTCACTCACAACCAGCTGTGGTATGTTTAGTGCAGCTCGAGCTAAGATGGCTGAAAGAAACGTGCCGTTACATTTGTTAGCAAGCTAAAGATATTATACTGTATGCTACAGGCCTAATCTACGGGGCAAATAACTACTGGCAGAAATGAAGCCAATGAGTACTGTATACGACTAGTGGTGTAATGGGAATGTTTAAACACGGAGAGATTTCATGTTGAGTCGAATCAGTTCTCCTGTGTATCAATGTCCAAATCCGAGGAAACACCAGCTTGTTCAGGGAAGAGTTATACACTCTAGTTTTCCACGACACCCCTGTTGAAGACGCGAATCCCAGACTTAGTGTTATCTGTCAATGTGTTTAGAATGTAATGTTGCCTACTTTTATTTTACACGTTTTCTTGTGCTGAAATAATCACTTGAACAGCTCGGTTTGGGGTGATTCAAAATGATGGACTTTCTAGTATCACACATCACATCCCCCACATAAAAAAAAAAAAAAAGAGCTGAATGACTTTTAGTGGATAAAAAAAACCTGTGTTATGAAGAGATATATACATTATGTTCTTGGTTTACTTAAAGCCTTTAGATAGGTATGTGTAGACTAATGTTTATGCTGAGGTGATGGCCATTGTTTGAATTAAATGGAGTGGGAAGACGGAGTGTGAGTGGGACAGAGTGTGTCTTTAGGAGAGAAAGGGAAAGAGAATCAACAGCTCTGATGGTGACCCCATCCTCTCTGAACCGTTTGTTATGTCCATCTACACAGATAGACATATGTTTACTCTGAATCTCATGAATATCTGTGATTTGATTGGACTAATATGACACTTAAAAAATGTGGATGCCGCTAATATGGCGTTTTAATAAGTTTAACGTTTCTTAGCGCTGTTCAAGGCTAAACATCAAACATAAACATTAGCCTACTGACAATGTTAGCTAACTAACATCAGCTAACCAACGTAAGTTAACACAAAGCTAACAAAATTAGCTAGCAAGCTGCAATAGTTTTCAATCATTATCATTTCACAAAGGGCATATCTCTGTGCTGGATAAAAAAGGTTAAAAGACAAGACAAACTTTTATTTCATTCTGAAATTGGCTCGTTTTCCAGTGCATGTTTGAAACTGCGGTACAAGACGGCTGGAAGAATAACGACTTCTTTGACTTTAAATTTGTCCATAAGTGATCATTTGCCTTCCCTTGCCTTCCTACTTTCATCTTACATGATTCAGTTGAATACATAGAATGGTGGAACAAAATACGTATGTTCAGTATAATAATATCATGTTTTAAAGAGAAACAAGATTAGTTTGTGTAATTCCGATGTAATATGGTTTAATTCATCGTCGTGTGGGGGTAAGAAAAAAACCTGGGACTACATAAAATACAATGCAGAACTGCACAGAAAACAGATGTGTAGGGACCCTAATCAGTCATGGTCACATTTGCATGATCGCTCAAACTCTGGTTTTATTGAAAGCATTCAACATTTTTCTCTGCTCTGGGTTAAGGTTGGGGTTGGAAAGTTTTTTTTATATATATATATAGTTATAGGCCTACAAACCACTTGAGTGTACACAATGATTTCTTGTCCATAAGTTAGTTAGCTCACTGAAGCAATAATCTGAATCTCTCAGTTGTCATGACCTGATATGTTGCCACTCTCAAAAAAGGCAACTTAGCCTTTTAGCAGGCCTACTTGTTTATCTGAGGTGATTTACATCTTGGTGTGGGTATACAGTGTTGCTTCTCCACCATGTTTGTTCTCCCTGGATACTGAACAACAGGCCGCACAGTTTTATTAGTGTGTGATTGCATCAGCACGTTCTTCTTAAAGGGAAACAGGCATTTTTCCGACCTGGGCCCTATTTTTTAGAACTTTTAAGGACAATTAACGATCAAAAACGAGCTTTCTAGAGGGAAGGGCGGGGAGGTGAGTCGAGTTTGTTTGTCGGACATTAGGCATATTTGGTGTGTTGGCTATTGAGATCAACTCTCTGTAGTAGCTGTGTTACACTTGCTAATGAAGTGTAGACAATTGCAGTTGTTTTTGGAATAGGTGTTGGTGATGTTTCACCTTACAGCAATTATATACCTACTTATCTTACTTGTATAATTGTAAATATCTAAAGTGAATTTGAAGTTTGTACATTGATTTTTGGAGACATTTCTTCTACTTTTTACCCTCCTATTTTGTAGGATGAGAAGTTATGGTGTTTGACATTTTTTTCCCCAAAAAAATCTGCTGTGCGGAACAATTGATGCACCTGAGTTGACTTTTTTACCATGCACTGTGCCTATAGTTAATCGAGACAATAATCATTTTAAAATTATTCAAATTCCTTTAATGACCTATAAGATTATATACAGCAAGTGGATACAATTCAAACTATAACAGTTTAGACTTAAAGCAGCACAACGGAGGAATTGCTAATCGGTAACGAGATGCTAAACCTAGCGAAACCTGTTGAAATTTGATTACTTTGACACTATGACAAACTAGTGAGTCAACAACCTTCCTAACACAGTCAAACATCAAGCAAGTGCAACATAAGACAAAGCAAGATGGCAAATAAGTGACTTACTAGTCCGGCAGAGAGTAGTACCCGGGCAGCTTCCAGAAAGCTACATAGCGCAGTAATATGCCTACGCACCCTGGTATGGCAATGGCACAGAGGCTATTCTCCTTATTAAACGTCATTGTAGCGCCCCAATTGTTTTACGCTGTTATTTTAAGGTACAATTGCTAATCCTAACCCTGAAGTACAATTGCTACATACTGTTACTTTAAATCTGCTTAGAAACAGCGCATGCTTTTACACCTAAATAAGAAATTGCGCAATAAAATATGTATAAGTGTGAGAAGGTGAAATCCCTCCCCTTCTCACTGTGGCCCTAAGGGGGATCAAGGACTGGACTCCCCTTCCTAAATGGTTGGGTCCGGGTTCCCCCACCCCTGTGGAGGGGTCCAATTAACTTTAATTGGACCAATTTAGCCCAATGGGCAGCCTTACTTAAGGTGCACCTCATTGTTGCATGAGGGAGAGGACAGACTGAACATATTTCATTTCAACACCTACTCTTCATAATAGTTCCGAATACATGTGAAAACCGATATAGTTGCATTGACTGATACCAATGTTTGCAAAACAATTGTTCCATGTAAGTCAACGGGAGTGGTGCAACTTTTTTTCTATACGGCTCTGACATAGCTCTCTGCTGCAAACATGCAAATATGTTATTTGAAATAATTATTATCTATGTTTACTATAGGTTGAGTGCATGATGAACTTGTGCATTTGTTGAATGGACTGTCACTGTGTATCCTCTGACACAGTTGTAGTCTATTCCCTGCCCTGTCCCACAGGGTATCAAACCATTCTTCCATATGTTGAAACTCTCATGTCCATGTAGCTTGCATAGAGTAGGAAAAAGAGCGACCTCTGATGCTGCAACACAATCACACTTTGCATTTTGCATTGCTGAAATGCGTCTGTAGTTGCTATATAGGGCCCGCTCAGATGTGCAAGATATATTCAGAAGAGCTCATAATGAATTGCATGATAAACTTCTGATTCTGACCTATTCTAATCATAAACTCTGTGTGTGTGTGTGTGTGTGTCTTTGTGTGTGTCCAGACGCCCCCTCCACCGAGCAGCAGGAGCTGTTTGCGCAGAAGCTGCAGCAGTGCGCCGTGCTCTTTGACTTCATGGACTCGGTGATCGACCTGAAGAGCAAAGAGATCAAGCGGGCCACGCTCACCGAGCTGGTGGACTATGTGTCCACCAACCGCGGGGTGCTCACCGAGCAGGCCTACCCAGACATCGCACACATGGTCAGTTACACTGCTGTCTTTCTTTTTTTTTCTTTTTTGTTTGTCACACGTCTGTTTTCTTTTTCTTTCCTTGATTTTTCTTTTATTGAAAGGTTAAAATGATGTGGCAGAGCATAATAGGCACAATATTTGGAATTGTGGGAAGGAGAAGTGGGGCCATGATTGTTTCATCTGCTGTCCTGTGGTATCCATTACCTCCAAGTTTGATCATTTGGTTCCATGTGTTGGCCACTTTTTGCCGTTTCATAAACGTGAATAGGCGCCCACAGGGATAGCAGAGGATTGCTCTGCATGAACAAAAGTTTGTAATAGATGTTATTAAAATAAAAATATACTAAGGCTGAATTGAGAGAGCCTAACTAGGAGAGTTGTTGCTCATGCTGGTCATTCTTGTGAGCACTGGCAACTTATACAAAACACTGGTTAGTACAACAAGTCTGTTCATGACTGGTCAGTGCCCTCGGCACTCTCCGGCAGTTAGTGCAAGGTGCCAGAGCCATTGACTGGTCACTGGTGACTTGTGAATTAGCTGTTGTTTATAAGTGTGTGTGTTTGTGTAGGCAGGGGAGTTGCGTGCATACACGTGTGATCACGTTAATAAGTAGCTGTGAGCCGTGTTATTAAGGAGCTACTTCTGGCTGGTAGACTGATCCTCGTCATAACTAGCTGTGGGCAGAAACTAGATGGACTGTGTACAGGCTTACACACACGCACACAGTATATACAAACATTTATATTGTAGCTATACTTTAAAGGCCGAAATATACTTCTACGACTGCATTGGGGATGGAAAGACGGACGGCTTTGACGGACTCTTGAACATTTATGGTTCTCCGACGGTTGTGGGTGTTGCAAAGCAATAAAAAAAAAAAGATGCCAGACCAAACTTTTTTGCTTCGATTTTTTTAAAGTTACCGAGAAAGACACTGTGCAATGTAAAAACCCTGTTATTGTAACTGAAAAATACATCTGAGGGGATTTGCGAGGTGTCTGTGGCAGCTATCTAATGTTAGCATGCTATTACCCACAAGGTAAACAGCGATGTATTGACGGAGACGGATAGTAACAAAATTTGGGAGGTGCACGTCAGGCCACGGAGAGGTGCTCGAAGAGGGTTTGCAACGACGGAGAGGGCTCTCCGTGTCTCTGTGTCTGCGTAAATAGACGACCATCAATTGGGCTTAACCTGTCAATCATTATACTCTCAATCCACTTTTAACCATCCTGACATGCTTCCATCTTGGAATATTCCTTGACAGTCCTTCATCGCTGCACTGACCAGCAGCTAAGCATGTCAGTAATGTCACTGGAGTAAATATTTGGAGGGATTATCTTGGATGATCTGATTAGTTTCCGATGGGAGACAGACCTGCTATGTGTAGGATTTACTGTGTAGCTGGACAGGAATGCAGCAGCCAGAGAGCTCAGCTGAGTTTTCCAGCCCTTAATTAGCCTCCCACTGGAAGGTTTCACCCAAAGTGAGCTCCTCACACACACTCCGCGTTTGTGGACGCTGTGAGGAAGGTGCATGTATTTGTGTAACGGAAAGAGGGAGAGAAAGAGGGAGAGAAAGAGGGAGAGAAAGAGGGAGAGAAAGAGAGAGAGAAAGAGGGAGAGATCGATGAGAAAAGAAGGGAAGTTCTCTCCTTTCAGTAAGGGATTCTTGCCTGAATTGACTTTGTGTCCTGCACCGTAGGTGGTGCTGAGGTAGACCAACAGGTTGGGCCACCTTTGCTTCCGTGGGTCATGTGGAGCATTGCAGAAGTGATCCCCCATGCCCTCATACCTCCTGCTGCTGTTAATATTGAGTGGGTGGGAACGAAGGGATGCCTTGAGTTACCGCGGCAACAGGAGGAAGAGGACGAGACGGAGCACAACGTGACTCATCATCGCTCAGTGTGGCATGGTAACTGTTGCTGTGAGTCACGCTATGGCATTTCCACAAGGGATAGAAAGTGGAGTGGAGTGGAGGGGTTGGGGGAGGTGGGGTAGATGATGATGATGATGAAGATTATGATGATTATGATGATAATGATGATGATGATGCTTTGGGGAAGAGCTGAAGCAGTGGGTGGGACTTGCAGGGCTCGCAACATTTCTGAATCCCTGTGTGCGCAAAACAGCTTTCATCTCAGCTTTTCTGGTGCACTGTTTTGCATGGAATGCTGGTGTAGCAGAGGACTCTGGCATCCAACACAACTCGACTAACGCCTTTCCAAGTAACGCATACGTTTCCTGACGGACAAATCATAATCATCAACTCATCACTTTATTCATCATGATCAACAACTCCGTTCTTTCAGCGGTCAAGGTTTTTCCTCCAAATAGCAAGTGAAAAGAGCAAAAAAGGCGAATAAAGGAGGGGTTTTTTAATTCACTTAAGGGATCATTTCTGATAGCCCGTCGGACTGGGTATTAATTGTCCCAGCACGTTGGGATATGAATTCTGCAAGCCCTGGATCTGTAATCGTCCCCTGTCCCTGACCCATCCCACCATAGATGCATAGGCCCTCACCTGCGTAAGAGTTAGCTCTCATGAGGTCACTTCCTGTTGCTGGGCAAAATGCAATACAGCAAATTAGGGCTCTGAAACTAAGATGGAGGACAAGAGTCTGACCATAGAATTTAAAAAGCAAACTCTTGCAGTTCTGTGAGGCTGAAAACCCCCCACTATGCCTGGTATTTCGTATCTAACCACGTACCTCCTAGAGACTGTCTTATGAATTTGTCCAATTATGCCATACTTTCATATAGATTCTGCAAGCACCTCCAACGTACCAGTGTATTTACAATTTCTGTGTAGTGTAATCATACGTGTGTGTGTGTGTGTGTGTGTTCACTCTCTGTCAAGAGTGTGAGTGGCCAGTAAAGGAAATCTGATCCTAATAAATTTACTACAAGTAGGTGCTGATGAACTGTCTGTGAAGCAACTCCATGTAATTGTGTTTTCTGAAGAAAGTGCTATTAAGAGAGTGTTATGTTTTCTCAGAGACGTGTGTGTGTGTGTGTGTGTGTGTGTGCGTGCGTGTGTTCTGAATGGTGCTCAAGTGAGATTGCGCAGAGGCTGCCCAGGGCGTCGTGATGACCAATTTGTTCTCGCTTTCCACCCTGCTGCTGTGACATTCACAGCATTCACTCATCCCCCTCTCTCTCGTTCTCTGTTGCTCCATATCTGTCATCCTCCCTCTCTCGCTCTCTCTCTGTGTCTGTCTGTCTTGTCAGTTGAATCCAATCTATCTTTTTTTTTCTCAGTAGTAAATCAGGTTTTTTACAGGCTCACTCATATATATATATATATATATATATATATATATATATGAGTAAAAAACCTATATATATATAGGTATATAGGTATATATATATATATACACACACACACACACACACACACACACACACACACACACACACACACACACACGCACACAAGCAATGGCTGTCCTTGATGAACTCTGGCAGCTCTATCAGTTCATTTCATTTACAGTATTGACTACATCAATTCCATTAGACCTCTCCCTCCTCCTCCCCCTCTCTCTCTCTTTTTTCTCTTTCTTTCTCCTCCCTCCCTCACTTCTGTCACTCTCTCTGTTTGACATTGCTTTTAAAAACGGAGTGATGACACACTCAGTTGCATAATTGAGTCCAGTGTGAATGACTCATAGTTAGTGTGTGATTGCTTGTGCACACACACAAACAAATGCACACTGAAAGCCTGACAGTGTGATGATGTTATGAATGAAAGTCACTTCATAAAAGTAAAAGAAAAAAACACAAATTTGAATCAGTAATGGTTTACTTTTCAGCCTCTTTTTAAAGTTTGGAAATTTTGTAATGCTTGACATCTACATATAATTAAGTAAATATACCCCACTAGTATCTGTTTGGCCTGTCTTGGTTTCCTTGTTTCCATGACGTCCTAAACCCAGTGCATTCCACTCGCCCCCAAGTGACCCCTCATCTGGCTGCACTTGCGTCATTCCTGGCGGGGGGTCATGGGTGACTAACCTGAAGTCACCCAAAAGCCTAACAGGGGCTGCTGGGTATCTGCTGGTCCCTGACTGCTTTCTACACACATAAACACTCACACACTCACTCACACTCTCTCTCTCTCTCTCTCTCTCTCTCTCTCTCTCTCTCTCTCTCTCTCTCTCTCTCTCTCTCTCTCTCTCTCTCTCTCTCTCTCTCTCTCTCTCTCCCCCCCTCTCTCCCTCTCTCTATCTCTCTCTCTCACACAAACACACACGCACACACCTGTCCTTGAACTTCTTTGGGGAACTGCAGTGACAGATAAAAGGCTTTGTTGTCAGGAGGGTGTCACCATGGTCTCTATCCCGTATCTGTGGCAGGATGTCCGAGGCATCTAATGAGCCTAGCCCGGATTATAGGTGTGTGTGTGTGTAAATTAGCACGTTTATTTGCGTCCGTGCACGTGTGTGTCTGTGTTCTTGAGTGCAGTTAAATCCCTGTGTGTGTTGGGGGGGGGGTGGTGGTAATTGGCTGGATGTTCCATTCTGTAATACATACATACATACATACATACATACATACATACATACATACATACATACATACTGTTTACAACCATGATCTTGGTTCTTTTGACCTGCCTGTTAACCAAGTTTTAATGTGAGGGTGGTCCATGTTGCACTATTAAGTCTGCATTGTTCTGCTCAGTTTGTCAGGGCATTATGACTTGTGGCTCATATTACAGGCTACTGCTATTAGCTGAAATGTTAGCTGGGGTTGAGCATATCTTCATTAACCCACAATGCATTTGGTCAAACGATGCTATAAAGTGGAAGCAGTTGGGGCAGCCCTGTGTTTATGAGATGATGATGATGATGATGATGATGATGATGATGATGATGATGATGTGGGTAGTGTGACTGTCGACAGATGGGAGAGTTTCGGGGCTTAAGTGTGGTGGAGTCTGTAATTATGTTGGAATGTGTGATCGCTCTGCCTCAAGGTATTAGGTGTGGTTTGTAGGTCAAGCCTCTCCTTCTCCTTCTCATCTATTTTTCTATCTCTTCTCTGTCTCTTATCTTTCTACCTCAAGGCAGAAGGTGTCATTTATTTGTCCTAGCCTCCTCTCGTACAGTCTTTCAAACACGCACACACCTTTCTCGGTCTTCCCTGTGTGCCTCTATACCTCTGTTTCTCTTGACAGTTATACCCTGACCTTGTGTTTCCATTCAATCTGATTGCTTGTGCAATCATCTCCAAAGGTGATAACGTAATGACGGACTTACATTTTCGAGTATGCTGTATATGCCTCTTTTCTTTGTGTATTGACAAATGTGTGTGTGTGTCTCTCTCTCTCTCTCTCTCTCTCTCTCTCTCTCTCTCTCTCTCTCTCTCTCTCTGCCTGTCTCTATCTATCCTTATCTCATTATCACTTACCCACACACACACACACACACACACACACACACACGTGAACACACCACAGCCAGCAGCCTGTGTCATGTCACTTTGCCATTTCCGGCTTCCAGCTGCCAGTTGTCCTGGCAGAGCCGGTGCCAGTGGAGCGGAAGCCTCTGCGTGGGTACTGGGCACCCGGCTCCTCTCCACTAACCACTCCCCCCCCCCCCCCCCCCCCCCCCCCACTCCGCTCAGCAAGGAAGGAGCAGGAGGCCAGACTCTAATGAGCTCTCTGGGTCCCCTCTCCTGCAGAGTGATGGGCTTTAATTGGTGCTCCCACAGCACAACATGGCGCCCAGTTACACCGTGACATACTGTCACCGAGCTGGAGCTGCAGGTGGAGGCTTAAGATACTTACTGTTGAGGTAACTATGAGGTACTATTGTTACTACTTCAATTAGGACCTCCTGCTGGGTAGATTCTATGACGGTTTTCAGTCTGCATAGCTGAGCGATGCTAATTGTTGTGTCAAAGTTATAATTATTGAGGCAGATGTGGTTATTTTTGAGTGCCATGACGTGTGTGGTGTGAATGCATAAAATGCACGCCTGTGAGTTTTTATGAGGAATCTCATTTTCCTGCAGCAACCGATTGAATCTGCACAGACACACTATTATATAGTAGGCAGCTGTTCACCGCGCATACATGTTGTATGTTTTTGCCATCATATGAAAGATGTCCAAGCCTGAACACGAATGCAGTGGTCACACATTACATTTACAATTATTAATTTAGCTGCTTTTATCCAAAGCGACTTACAATACAGATATTGGCTGCACTCATGTGCTCCTCGGATTGGTCCGAGGCGTTCTTCCGACTTTGGTGTTTTCATGTGATTTAAGTCGGAATGTGGAAACAACATGGACGCTACAAACAAGGTGTGATGTATGTTATAGCTGTTTCTAGTATTTGCGTGACAACGAAGAGCAAAGGAAATGGATGAAGTGAGCAACGAAAAATGAATAATTTAAAACATGTGCATGTCAATCATAAAAATGACTATTTTCTCAAAAGTATGGCATTGGGCACGTTTGAGAGACAAAACTAACATTTGCCAAGTTCTCATTAAAATCGCTTAGACACAATAGTCCATACTTATTACTGTACTAACTGTATTAATCGTACTTACACCATACAATACTTCTTAAACATTGTATTACTACTACCTCATTCACTTGATTTCATTTCACTTATTACCACCACTAAAACTTACACCTGCACTTTTTATATACCATCATATCTACACTTCTTACCTCAACTGCTGCTAGTCCCAATTCTGTTCATATTACATATCTATTTCTTACTGTACATTTCTATTTATTTATTCACTTACTCCACTTTACATATGCACATACTCTGCACTTTTATTGCTATTTTTGCACTTCTGGTTGGATGCTAAACTGCATTTCGTTGTCTCAGTACTTGTACTCTGTGCAATGACAGTAAAGTTGAATCTAAATCTAAATCTAAAAAATAGTGGACTGCAAAGTGATGACACATCCTCTGAGGTCTTACAACTCCTGTTATTCTGACTTGTACAGAGTCCCTAAAGTCCCGTACGGTCATATTTTTTATTTTGTGCACACAATCCTGTTAGTATATACATACTTAACATATGTCAACCTAAATCTCTCCAGTTCTTATGAGAAATGGGCTATAATGTTTCTGTAATGAGTCAGTCTGGGACGGTCAGACTGTGAGAGGAGCTTAGAGCCCAGTGGGGGTGCAAGGGCATTCCGTACACTAAGATCTTTATAATGAATCTCATCATTGCCACTGGCCGTAATCTTTGAACGACACCTTAGGTTCAACTCTCACACCTCCCACTCAACCTCCCTCAATTACTCCACCGGACGAATGATGGAGTGATATAACATCGATCTTCAGATGCAATTAATCAAATTCATGTTTTTTTTTTTTTTTGGTATACATGCTGAGTCACTAAATATAGTCTATACCATTTTAGTTTCTCAGTCACATCAGTGCAGGTACATGTAAAGTTTATGCTAGTCCTAAATAATTGCATTGTTTTAATAATTGAATAGTGATCCAAGCATCAGGAATAAATTGTATCATGAGGTCTGGTAATTCTCACATGGTAGTTAATTACTGCTGAAGCCATTGACCATTGATTGAAATCCATGAAAATCAATGAGCCATCCCCACAGCTCACAAAGACAAACAAAAGAGAACACATACAAGCAAATTGCTATATTTGAGAGGTGTTTCGTAAACTGGTCTTGTTCGCCCAGAGATAAGAAGCTAATCAGTGATGCTGAATATTAAAACATTGTTGGCTAGTAGCCTAAAACTGCTACACAGATGTAGTGAGCCGCACAGTGCGAACAGGGAAGTCTCTCACTCACACAGCGCAGCAGTCTAATGGACTTTGTAACGGACTGGCTCAAAGTACGCAACATAAATGGGGAGACCACCCACGATTTCAAGTGAATTTAATAAATAATAATAGGAGTTTAACACAGACTAGAAATAATGAAATAGTAAAGCAATAAACATTAAATAAGTGTGGTGTAAGTTAGTGTAGAGGAATAACCCAAAATGTGGTGTGGATCAGTATAGGAGCAACAAACAAAACTCAACGGAAGCACAAAAGCTTCCGGAGGAGAGAGAGACCGCCATGTTGGAATCGTAGCCCTTTTATCCTCCAGCCAATCACGCGCACCTGAGCAGAGACAAGGACAAAACCAATATCTGCCCGTGGGCGGGGGTTAGCTGGGCCGTCACAACTTTATTGTGCCGTTATTTTAATGATCATAGAGGATATCTTATCAAACAAGAGGTGTAAAAGAGTTGCCATGACAACAGTGACCATAAGATCCTGTAGAGGTTTTGTCATAATTGTAGAGTGGTTGACCCTGTGTTGTGTCACAACTGTCACAAGGGTTGATTGAATCTGTGCAGGAACTGGTTGAATCTTAGGAGGTGTTGCCATGACTACACAACGTCTGGTTGATTTCTGTCACTTGACTACAGAGAGTGTGAGGTTGTTTTTATTGAGTCGGAGCCAGCTTGTGGAAGTGCAACAGTCGGCAGGAGGGGCGGCCATAATGGGCTGCAGCATCAGCAGACTCATGACGAGGCTGCTCCGACAGATTCCAGACGCTAAAAATAGAGGACCAGAAAAAGCGTCTGTGAGGAAAAACCCAGAGGAAAATTGAGGGGAGGGGAGGGTTGGGTAAGGGAAAGGAAGTAATGAGAGCAGTGAAAGAGGCAGAGAATACCTTGTTACTGCTTCCAGTACATGGGTCATGCAGTGGATGGCAGTGTGAGGAGCATCGGTCGGCTTCTGGCTAGGTTAGCTTGTAGCCAGCCCTTGCTACCAGGAAGTTAGCTTTAACTACCAGCACCTGGTTCTGAGCGGTTTGCTAATGATTAGCTTCCTGGTGCCAGTATCTACTGTGCCATCCCCACTTTGAAGGGTAAAGCAAGCAATAATCTCATGTTCACTCTTATCGTGACCAGCTTGCTTCAGTATGTGTAATATAATGGAAGACGGTTGATGTTAATGAATGGACATTTTACCACTGAATTCTGCCACTTTCATATACGTTGCTGCCTCATATGTGGGTAGTGTTAGTGAAAAAGGAAATGGTAAAAATTAGTAACTTGTATCTAAATATCCCTCTCTATTATTAGCTTCAGTGACTTCTTACTGAGGACCATGTGAACTTTCACTTCCTCTGGTGACTTAAGTGAAGTGAGGGTACCACAGCTGAGAACATGTTTTAATACACTGTGGCCGATCGCATTATTAGGGGACAGCTATCTTGCTGTTTTAAGTGCAGGTCTGTTTGTGGTTGTCTTGCATTAGAACTTCCAACGTAGTTTTTCTTTTTTTACTGGAGGGATTTGATCGTCCTTGCCAGTTGTTTTAGTTTGCTGCTCTCATTTTGAAGACGTATATGTGGCTCGTCACTGATACCATTTCCTGTGCGAGCACAGTGCCCTTAACGAGCACAGATCTTCTCCCACGTCTGACATGTTCGGCACACCGGGCCTAAGCCAATGTACTGGATATCATTACGTTCAGCTCACTGGGTCGTACTGACCATTTGATTCAGGGTAACTTGAAGCATCCTTGAAGGAAACCCATGTTGTGTATCTCTCACTCACTCACTCCCTCACACACACACACACACACACACACACACACACACACACACACACACACTGACGTATGTAAGCTTGGCAGTAATGTTTGGCAAGCAAGTTTGCTGCAATTCCATCTCCCCCTGCAGGGTTCTGGGTCAGAGAGTGCCCAGGCTGGAGTGTAATTACCCAGTGGTGCACGTCCAGATGCTTTGGAAACCAGCTTTTTATTCTCGCCAGGGATAATTAGCCTGAATGCACAATAACACAGGGCGCATATCTTGATCTTTAGTTTTGCTAAATATAGAAGATTACCGGGGAGGGGGGTAGTTGGTGTGGGGGTAGTTGTTGGGAGTTGGAAAAACATTACTAGAGGCTTGGCTCGACATACACAGCAGTGACAGATGGATCCTACTAGAAATTCCCTTTTTTTTAGTTTTCACTCACCAAGTCCCTGTGTAATAAAGGAAGAAAATACCCAGTGGCCTTTTGATCCAGTCAGTGTTTATTTCTCCCTGTGATGTTTAGCGGCCGAGCACATTACATAAATGTGCCTCTGTTCTCTTCCTCTCTTTTTTTTTTTTTTTTTTTTTTTTTTTTTTTAATCCAGTCCTAAAATCATTCTCATTTGCTGGATGACTGCAGCCCTGTGCAGTGGGCCAAAAATGAGTCTTTTTGAGTCTTTCTTTTTCCCCTCCTTCTCTCAGCCTCCTGAGGAGGAGCTCTGTGGGCAGGCCTTCTCTGTCCATTCATTTGCCCGTCTGCTCCACTCAAGTTTGACGTTTTTTTTCTTCTTTTGCTTTTTCCCCATCCCCTGTGCCCGTCCACAGATCTGCACCAATATTTTCCGGACTCTTCCGCCCAGCGACAACCCAGACTTTGATCCAGAGGAGGATGAACCCACCCTTGAGGCCTCCTGGCCCCACATACAGGTTAGCCTTCCCACTCTTTTAAAAATCCATTCTGTAAGAGATATATGCATGCTTTTATCCAAACCACACATAAATAAACTGTAGATGGTTTTTTGTCTGTCAAAAGTATGTTTCCAACGCATTGCTGTTACAAATTGCTATTGCTCATCACACAGAGTTGTGGCTAGTGTTTTTACTCGAGGAGGAGGAGGAGGAGGAAGACTTTAGGACGCCATGTTAATGCGTCACAATCTGTCCCCAGCTGGTGTACGAGTTCATGCTCAGGTTCCTGGAGAACCCGGACTTCCAGCCCAGCATCGCCAAGAGATACATCGACCAGAAGTTTGTGCTGCAGGTGAGCAGGCCACCTCCCTTACCTCCTGTCCAAGCTCTGAAGTCTGACTCTCTGATGAGATGTGTAGACTAATAAAGACTTGCAATTCCGACACTGCTGAGACCTGAAACTCACACAGAGATGGAGAGAGAGAGAGAGAGAGAGAGAGAGAGAGAGAGAGAGAGAGAGAGAGAGAGAGAGAGAGAGAGAGAGAGAGAGAGAGAGAGAGAGAGAGAGAGAGAGAGAGAGAGAGAGAGAGAGAGAGAGAGAGAGAGAGAGAGAGAGAGAGAGAGAGGTACAGAATATAGAGTGGTGAGAAGATGTGGAGATTAGAGAGTAAGTTGGGGGAAGGGAAAGGCAGAAGGAAAGAGAATCAGAGAGACATGACAAAAGACAAACAAATGGGGAGAGATTGACTGGGAGCAAAGGGAAGAGATTGCCTGATAGACAGGGGGGGAAAACGATGATTTCAAATTGACAAGCCCGGTAATCTGAGGAACCGAAATTGCCATAAATTGACCACACATTCGCATTCAAAGCCCAAGCAAACGGCCACGCCTCATGGCAAACCACTTCCTTCCCCTGCAGTGGTGCAAATGGACTTTCACAACCTCTTAGAGGCTGTGGAAATATCTGTCCTGGGTGCCACTGACGCACAAACAGACCTGCAGGTGCGTTGTTTGCCCACTGCCAACGCCTGTTTTCTTAGAAGTGCTCACATTGATGCAGTCCTTTTAAAGTGTACAGTCCACGATTCTGGCGAAAGGTTGTTGCAGCTTATCAAATTACACCCCTGTCCTTCCATGCTCCTGAAGCAACATGCTGATTAGCTGGAATAGTGTACGTGCTTGGTCTGAGCCACTTTTGCTTTTGTTGTTGTTGGGTTTTTTGAGAAAGAGATCGTACCCAAAATGGACAGCTAGAGAACTGTTAGAAGCCGTTTGTTGAATTTGACAAAGTGTCTTGGGATTAGAATTGTGGACTGCAACTTTTAAATCGGTGTAATCGGACTTGGTCACCAGTGAAATATCATAAGGCTGAATTCAGTCTAATGGCCATTTGGAGGCACTGGTGGAGAGGGTAGTCTGTGCCCTTCTATGCATTGGGGCCTCATTGGGAATGGGTAGCTGGTTTTGTGCACAGGTAAAGGCCCCAGCACAGCACTTTCATCTCCAGCTCCAGAAGCGGAGGGTTATTAAATCCCCCTCATGCTAATTAGCTATTTGTCATTCCCGTTTCACTCGATCAAAGCACTGTTTTGAAAACAGTTGGCAGTCTGTTCATGCGAGACACCAAAAGGTCACCTGCTCACAGACACCAACAGAAGATGTGTGTGTGCTTTTTTTTGTTTTGTTCTTCGATTGGTGTTTTGATTTATCCTGCCCGGAGGTTGACCGTGAACTTTGGCTAACTCTGACTGTTTTCCGAGTCTCTTTGTCAGTCCTGCACTTTTTTTTTCTGTTTTCAACGGGCAGATTAAAAAAAAAAAAAAAAATTGAGGCCACAACAATACATCAAACAGAGCAGCTGTGCCAATGCATAATTATTTGAAACAAAACTGCCTCCCCCAAATCCACAAGCTAGCGGTCCATTTGAGGGGAGTCAAAAGTTGTGTTGTCTCTTTGATTTCTTTTAGGCTCATATTTCACCAGAACAACAAATGTTTGAGGTTTATTGTATTTTAAAGTCTCGTGCAAGAGTAGTGTTAAATACACTGCTGCCTGTTGCATAGTCTCGTCACAGAGTGCATTAACAGATGTACTCGATTGGTTTCCTGTTGTGATGGACAAGAATGGTGTTGCATAATAAGCCACACAAATAAGCCTGTGACAAATGGGCTTGGTTATGGCAGATAATGTCACTTGCGAGATGGAGTCAATTCAGTGGTTTCCTGCTTCTTGGAGCAACCTTGTTTTGCTTTTGTGTGTGTGTGTGTGTGTGTGTGTGTATATGTGCGTTTGTGCATAAATGTGAGTGTGCATACGTGTGTGTTTGTCTCATGCACCGTCCAGACTCGGGGCATCTCCCGATGGACGCTTCTCTGTGTCGCGCTACTGAGCTGACCCCAGATGCAGGGCCCCTCATAATGTTCGCTATGATGGCAAAAGCTTCTGAGTCCCCGGCGCTTTCCATGACGTGAGCGATAACAGCAACTCGATCTTTAAATAACCCCTGTGTTTACAGCATACGAGGAACTCTGTCTGTGTGTGTGTGTGTGTGTGTGTGAGGAGGTAAGAGAGACAAGTGGAGGGAGGGGATGTTCAGTTGTTTGAGTGACTGAAGTGAAGAAAAAGAGCAGATGAGTGAGGCTGAGAGAGGAAGTGAGGTCACGGTGAAGTGAATGAGTGAAAGGGAAGAGAAAAAAGAAGGGAAGACATTTGAGAGTTTGAAGCAGAGAAAAAAAAATATACAAAGAGAGAGAGAGAGAGATGGAGAGGGAAAGACTGAAACCCTTCAATCCTTGCACTTTCTTAGCATGCACTGCATTCCTCCCTGGATAAAGTGGTGTCAGTAGGGAGGCTTTTAGAGGCAGTGTTGTTTGGCCGTTACTGTGGCAACATGAGCGACAACAGCAGATTGTGTACAGGAGAGTAAGTGCTCTCAGTCGCTCCTGTGTCTCTCAGCCAGACTCTTTACAAGAGCAGCAGAGCCTGTGTTAACAACAACCGCTCCAGGGGCCAGATAGCAGACAATACATAGCACCAGCCTGTCTGTGGATGTTTCTCTCTCTCTCTCTCTCTCTCTCTCTCTGTGTGTGTCTGTGTCTCTGTGTCTGTGTCTGTGTCTGTGTCTGTGTCTGTGTCTGTGCTAGAGAAACCTGGCCCTCTGTCTGTACTCTTTAGAAAGATTATGAATGGTCTTAATTGTACTTTAAAATGCTGTATATCCCCTTGCCCTATACATGTAGTTTTAGCCATCAACTTGACATCCATCTTACTCTGCCTACAGTGCATTTTTGCTTTCATAAGCCTCTCGAGGCTGACACACACACAGTGAAAATAGTTGCGTGTGTGAAAGTCACATCGGAAGGAAGGGCGGCCTGCCGTAGGCCTGTATCACGTTGTCGCGGTGACCACAGGCATGCTCCTTCGCGCAGTATCACTCTCTCAGCATATTCTGCTTCCTCTGAGATCACTGACAGACATGCAAGCCCAGCGCAACACACTCTCCCGCAGCATGGAGCTATCCGACAGCATATCCACAGCCCAGCTGCGCATGTCTCAACCAGCGTCACGTCTGTCGTTGGGAGTCTAGGAGACAGGAGAGGGTTTGGCAAGTAGTCGATTAAATAAGTGAGCTTTATTATGTAGTAAGTTTAATACTTAATGTCCGTGGAGTAAAAATATATGGCATATGATGATAAATATGAATGACAAGACAATTTGCCTCGTCACCAATATAAAACCCTGTGAAACAGACCTGAAAATGGAAAACAAACATCTTTTCGTCTCCGTTGGGTTCATCACTCAGGGTGCTCACTTAGACTTTGTCATATCGTCCAGTGATGATTCATGGCCAGCCTAGCAGTTGCAGTGTTGTCAAACATGAGATGGCAAACAGTGCATCATAAAAAGCCTTATTGCTGTTTTTTCCGCCATCCAAAATCGTTTTAGCTGTCATGGCGGATCCTTTGAGGGGACTTGGCAGAACCAATCCCTCCAGGATTTTGCAATTTCGTAAAATTCAAGGATCCCCCCTCCCCCCCCCACACACACACAAAATCATAGTCATTTTAACTACAAATTTCGGGAATTCTGCATTCGTTCACTTTTGGCCGCAAACAATCACAACAAACACTGGCAAGCTCCTGGTGGGACTGACTTACCTAATGCAATGATCCTAATCTACGTCAGGTCCTCCTCTCTATCTCTCTTTTTCCGTCCCTCCCTCCCTCTCTCGATCGTCTCTCCCAGAATAAGTGTGTGTGTGTGTTTGTGTGTGTGTGTGTCAGCCTGGACCTCAATGTGGTCACAGCGGCTGACCAGTGTTTGTGTTCACCTATCCACAAGTGTGTGTGTGTGTGTGTGTGTGTGTGTGTGTGTGTGTATAAAGGCCACAGGCTGTGTACATGTGTTTGGGTGTGTGCATAAAAAGCCATCAGACAGCTCCTGTGGGAGTGTGTGTGTGTGTGTGTATTTCTTCTGTCGAACAGCGAAACACTTTGATGTTCTTTAGCCATTTAAACTGGAGTATTGGCTCTCCTCACATAGCTGACCTTTTCCGTGCTGCCCACAAATTAAACTAGTTATAAATTATATTTCATGGCCCCACAATAGTCCATAAATGGCAAGATTTTGGTGAGTACAAACTGGTAGGAAGTTCCTCAGGGAAGGTACTGGCACAAACCACTAAAAGAACAAGAATTCTTATGTTTGGAATAGAATTGTTGATAATCTGATGGGCACATGGAAAACTACACTGTGTGTGTGTGTGTGTGTGTGTGTGTGTGTATTATATATGTATATGTGTGTGTGTAGAGAAGAGACTGTAGACCATAGATGCAGATGCGCAGTAGTTTTCGTAGTCTTTCAGGAATAGAATTTTAGTTTGTTTGTATGTTTGTTTTGCTTTCCGGCCATAACTTCCATTGCTGAAGGAACAGGACTTTTTCGTCCCGTTTGTTGCCATATGCTCTCCGAACAACTTGGCATGAAAACAGGAAAAGTTGTACACCAGTAGGGGGGTTGGTAGGGAGCTCTCTGCAGGCTTGATGTGGATGCAGTTGTGGTAGACGTGTGTTTCCTCCAGAGGGCCGAGGTCCAGGTTCTGGGCTGAGGGACAGCGAGGCTGACTAGGGACCAGTCCAGGGTCTTCCCAGAGCTCCCATATCTACAGCGTGGCCTGTCCCCCTGGCTCCAGAGTTTCCCATGCATGCACACAGGGTATTTTTAAACCAGACGTAGAGAGAGAGTGCTTGGAGAGACGGAGTGTAAACACGTATAGAGTTATATGTAGACATGCGGGATTGTCTCGGAGCCAATCCAATTGCCTTATCGTAAATGTAAATACTCTAAATGTCACGGGAAACGGAGAGAAACAGTATCTGTGTGGAAAAAGACAAAGGACAAAGACAAGGACAAGGACGGACTGAGAGGGGCACAGGGGAGTGTGTTTGGTGTGTGGTGGGGAGGTTGTGCTTGGTACAGTGAGAGGAAGCCACAGGGTCATGACCCCTGCAGTGGATCCGCTGAGGATGTGTACGTAGTTGCCCCACCATAGATATCCTGCTGGTTTCACATACATATGCATGTCATCAGAGACACACACACACACATACACACACACACACATATGCATATATAGATAGATAGATAGATAGATAGATAGGCGTATAGACACAGGCCCAGTACAAAGGTTCTCAGAGGGTAATTTTGATCTGCTGGAAAGTAGCATAACTAGTATTAAATAAATATTCATGTAGATGGGGAAACTGTGAAGCTAATGCTCACTGCTAATGCAGGCTGGGCTTACTCTCTTTGTGATCATAAATGTGTGTGTTCTTTGCACACGACAGCACACTCACTCATTCACTCATTCATTCATTCACTCACTCACTCACTCACTGTCATCCTCACACTCACACACACATTTACAGGGGGGGGGGGGGGGGGGTGGTGGTGTCTGTTCATGTCAGTTTTGTTTTGGTGTATAAATTTAGCTCTCTCTCTGTGTAAGTGCCCACAGACAGGCCACAGGTCTTTGTTAAGCCCACTCCATTTTAATGAGTGCAAGGAAAAACAAGCATGTCCACAACACAAGCATAAGGTGACAACAAAGTAAAAAACACTTCCTGGAAATGAGACAAAACAACAGCCTGAGCCTAAAACCACTTCCTGGAAACGAGACAAACAGCCTGAGCCTAAAAACCCAAAGGATCCTGTGTTCCCATGTAGCGGTGTTGACATAAACACCACGTTATGCTTAGACATGCATTCAAAACGCTAGCGGTGCATGTCTGCATTCAGGGGGGGGTACTCCTTCAGTCGTTGCTCATGTTTTCCTTATCTGACCATCGGTTCGTTAGCCGCGCCTGGCGGGTCAGAGCTAGGAGTCTTAACCCTGACCTTAACCCTGACCTTAACCCTGACCATCACTTTGGCGGTGCCAGTGCCCGTGCCATCCTCTGTTGGCCCGAGGGGTCGGAATGCGGTGCCAACGCGGCACAAGTATCTGGGATGCGGATGGCATTCACATGTTTGCGGCGTGCCTGGGCCGCAGCTGGCATTCATCAAGAGAGGTGCCATCTGTCGAGCTGCAGCTCCCATGTCTCCCGTTAGACTTCACGGAGGGAAGAGCCGTGTGGGACGACAGCTAGGGGGCGTCACCGGGTCGTGCGTGGTGACCTGAGGTGGGTGTGTTTTTATCAGGGGCAGGATAAAGGAAGGATGGTGTTCTCTTTGTGTGCTGGACTCAAGCCGCTCAGGCTGTTTGTCAGTGGAGAGGGAACACATCAGTGGCAGGAGCCCCCCCCCCCCTAAAACACACACACACACACACACACACACACACCATTTTATTTAAATAACAGGGTCAGGCCATTGATCCCAGCTGCATCCTGTTTGGTCCTTTGGCGTGTGTGTGTGTGTGTGTGTGTGTGTGTGTGTGTGTGTGTGTGTGTGTGTGTGTGTGTGTGCCCTTGCATGTGTTTTACCCTGTCCCTAACTGGTTAGGTCAGAGGTTCAGCTGAAAGCCTGCTGGATAATATTGAGTGCATCCTGGGGGTGGGTGCACATACACCACCTCTTCATTTACCATGGCATACTCATACACACAACCTACTTATTTTGGGGGATATTGTAAACAATAATGACAGAATGAGATGCTGATGACGTGTGTGTGTGTGTGTGTGTGTGTGTGTGTGTGTGTGTGTGTGTGTGTGTGTTAGGTTGGTATTCATGGTCGTGTTTGATGTTGTGACTGATGTTTCTTACGGTCCTGCAGTTTGGGCTTTCACACACTGATCCTTACCAGCTTCACCTCAGTACTATAGCCACACACACACACACACACACACACACACTCTCACTCTCTCTCTCTCTGCACTGTCGTAAACACACACACACACTCTCTCTCTGCACTCTCCACTGTCGTAAACTCTCTCTCTCTCTCTCTCTCTCGCATGTGTGTCTCTGTCCTTGTGTCTGTTTCCAGGCTGTTGCATAAGCTGCGCAGGCCAGAAGAAAATGGGATTTGATGGCTGCCAACCAAAACACACACTCACTCTCTCACACACACACACACACACAAACTCTCTCTCTCTCTCTCTCTCTCTCTCTCTCTCTCTCTCTCTCTCTCTCTCTCTCTCTCTCTCTCTCTCTCTCTCTCTCGCTCTCTCAACCACACCGAGGGTGGGAGGGAATGAGAGAATGTGTTATTTGTATAACACATAGACACAGTGCTTCATGTGTGAGAAAGTTGGCGATAAAATGGGCGATAGAGTATGGGAGAAACTGTGTGTGAGTGAGACTTAGAAATAGGGACGGTGTATTTGGGTTGATTTAAATTAAATGTAATCAGAATTAAAAAGAAATAACTACTTCATGTGTTTCAAAAGGTTTGAGGGAAAATGTCTACAAATGGGCTATTATTGTGTGTGTGTACATGTGTGTCTGTGTGGCAGGGTGTATGTTTACTGAGTGGTGCTGTCGTCAGCTACCACCATACGTTATTGTTAACGTATCATAAATCCCAATGAGGGGAAAAAGACCCCATACACTTGTGTGTATATACATCAAAGTCAAAGTCAAAGTGTTTATTGTCGCATACACCAAATTTCTTCAGCGCAGCGAAATTCTTATGACTTGGCAGCCAACATCTACGCAGTAGACGGCATACAACAGGTAAGCCGTCTATTGCGTAGATGTTGGCTGCCAAGTCATAAGAATTTCGCTGCGCTGAAGAAATTTGGTGTATGCGACAATAAACACATTTTTTTTTTTGTTTTTTTTTTACATTCGAATATTAATTTTCACATTCGAAATTCTATTTTTAACAACTATTCGAATATATATTCGAATTTAGAATATTCGTTGACAGCCCTATTTCATATACATGTGCATGTACAGTACAAACAAATGCACACGGCTTATTCAGGCTTCAGGATATTTCGATGCCGGCCATCACATATTTATTTATTTACTTGCACTCCCGTGTTTTACGAGTTGACGTGTATATTTCAGAAGGACAAGTGGCCAGTACACATCCCAAAAGCACCAAATGTCCCATCATCAGTGTCTGCCTCTCCCCATGTCTCTTCATCAGTGTCTGCCTGTCCCTTCATCAGTGTCTGCCTGTCCCTTCATCAGTGTCTGCCTGTCCCTTCATCAGTGTCTGCCTCTCCCATGTCTCTTCATCAGTGTCTGCCTGTCCCTTCATCAGTGTCTGCCTGTCCCTTCATCAGTGTCTGCCTGTCCCTTCATCAGTGTCCCTGTGTCCCTTCATCAGTGTCTGCCTGTCCCTTCATCAGTGTCCCCGTGTCTCTTCATCAGTGTCCCTGTGTCCCTTCATCAGTGTCCCCGTGTCTCTTCATCAGTGTCTGCCTGTCCCTTCATCAGTGTCTGCCTGTCCCTTCATCAGTGTCTGCCTGTCCCTTCATCAGTGTCCCCGTGTCTCTTCATCAGTGTCTGCCTGTCCCTTCATCAGTGTCTGCCTGCCTGTCCCCATGTCCTCTCATCAGTGTCTGCCTGTCCCTTCATCAGTGTCTGCCTGTCCCTTCATCAGTGTCTGCCTGTCCCTTTATCAGTGTCTGCCTGTCCCTTCATCAGTGTCTGCCTGTCCCTTTATCAGTGTTTGCCTGTCCCTTCATCAGTGTCTGCCTGTCCCTTTATCAGTGTCTGCCTGTCCCTTCATCAGTGTCCCTGTGTCCCTTCATCAGTGTCCCTGTGTCCCTTCATCAGTGTCTGCCTGTCCCTTCATCAGTGTCTGCCTGTCCCTTCATCAGTGTCTGCCTGTCCCTTCATCAGTGTCTGCCTGTCCCTTCATCAGTGTCCCCATGTCTCTTCATCAGTGTCCCCGTGTCCCTTCATCAGTGTCTGTCTGCGTGTCCCCGTGTCCCTTGGGTTGAGGCTGCGAGATCATTAGCTGCAGGCTAACAGGGCTATGTGCTGACAGAGGATACTTGCCTTTAGACTGATGTCTCTTTTCCTGCCACTCTCTCTTCTATCTTCCCCTTCTTTTTTTATCACTCTGTCACTCCCTCATGCTTTCTCTTCCTCTTCTTCTTCACTGCCTCCCTCACTCTGTGTCCTTTATTCTTTTCTTTCTTTCTTTCTTTCTCTAGCTGTTGGAGCTGTTTGACAGCGAGGACCCTCGGGAGCGTGACTTCCTGAAGACTGTACTCCACCGCATCTACGGGAAGTTCCTGGGACTGCGTGCCTTTATCAGGAAACAGATCAACAACATTTTCCTGCGGTGAGAGACACACACACACACACACACACACACACACACACACTCACATACACAGATGTATACATACACACATGACCACATACACATGCGCACCCATATGCAAATATGCAAACGGTTAAACTTTTATTCAGACAGCCATTTGAGACTTCCACACACATTCACAGCACACACACACATGCAGTCACACATGAACACAAAAGCATGTGTTTTAGCGCATGTGTTTAGCTCACACGCGTAGACTGTACTATGCTGTACTGGAGCAGGGCCAAATCACCTCACATGTTCATAGGTGAAGAAAGATTCATTTTTTTCTAAGCGCTTAGATAAAGTACACCAAGGAAGTATGTTTCATCATCCACCCATGATCTACACTTTCTCTTTGCCCCCCCCCTTCTCACATGATACTCTAATTCGTACATGGACATTGTGCGTCATTTATCAATGTGCATTTTGCCACTTTTGTTAAAAACTAAAAGGACTTCTAGTCCTACAGTGATTTACTGTATGTAATAGCAGGATTAAAAGACCGGTGTTGTCCTGCATTCGGGTGCTTCCTGTGCATTTTGTTAGTCTGTCTAAGACATTTATTTTGTTAAGATTTTTCAGGCCCTCAAAAATGTATACAGATACATGAAAAGTGTCTCTTAAACTATATCAACATGACCCGAGTTACACACAGCTAAGATGGGGATGACCTTAAAGCAGCTGCATGTTGCCCCCGGCAAACCCATGCTGAGCGCAAAGCACATCTGGATGTTTTGGAAATGTGGAGACCTCTAATGTCAAGGCTCATTCTGAGATCTACAGGGTAGTAGTAGTGTGTGTGTGTGTGTGTGTGGATATTGGGGTGGTCTTTTTGTGGTGTGTGTGTGTGTGTGTGTGTGTGTGTGTGTGTGTGTGTGTGTGTGTGTGTGTGTGTGTGTGTGTGTGTGTGTGTGTGTGTGTGTGTGTGTGTGCGTGCACGCACGTGTTTGGCAGATAGACAGTGTGAGTGTGAGTGATCTCCCAGCCCATAGGAGCATTGACCGTGCAGGCACACAGTCCAGGAAGAGTCCAGAGGCCACAGGACTCCCCAGCTCCTCCCTCAGACCGCTCATAAAGGGCCTGTGCTGCTTCATCCCTCTCTCTCTATTCCTCTATCCCTCCATCCCTCTAGCTCTCTATCCCTCCATCCCTCTAGCTCTCTATCCCTCTATCCCTCTTCCTCTTCCTCTATCCCTCTTCCTCTATCCCTCTATCCCTCTTCCTCTATCCCTCTTCCTCTATCTCTCTATCCCTCTTCCTCTATCCCTCTTCCTCTATCCCTCCAGCCCTCTTCCTCTATCTCTCTTCCTCTATCCCTCTATCCCTCTTCCTCTATCTCTCTTCCTCTATCCCTCTATCCCTCTATCCCTCTTCCTCTATCCCTCTATCCTTCTATCCCTCTATCCCTCTTCCTCTATCTCTCTATCCCTCTTCCTCTATCCCTCTATCCCTCTATCCTTCTATCCCTCTATCCCTCTTCCTCTATCCCTCTATCCCTCTTCCTCTATCCCTCTATTCCTCTTCCTCTATCCCTCTTCCTCTATCCCTCTTCCTCTATCCTTCTATCCCTCTCCCTCTATCCCTCTATCCCTCTTCCTCTATCCCTCTATCCCTCTATCCTTCTATCCCTCTATCCCTCTATCCTTCTATCCCTCTTCCTCTATCCCTCTATCCCTCTTCCTCTATCCCTCTTCCTCTATCCCTCTATCCCTCTATCCCTCTTCCTCTATCCCTCTATCCCTCTATCCCTCTTCCTCTATCCCTCTTCCTCTATCCTTCTATCCTTCTATCCCTCTCCCTCTATCCCTCTATCCCTCTATCCCTCTTCCTCTATCCCTCTATCCCTCTATCCTTCTATCCCTCTCCCTCTATCCCTCTTCCTCTATCCCTCTTCCTCTATCCTTCTATCCCTCTATCCCTCTCCCTCTATCCCTCTATCCCTCTATCCCTCTTCCTCTATCCCTCTATCCTTCTATCCCTCTATCCCTCTTCCTCTATCCCTCTATCCCTCTATCCCTCTATCCTTCTATCCCTCTTCCTCTATCCCTCTATCCCTCTTCCTCTATCCCTCTTCCTCTATCTCTATCCCTCTTCCTCTATCCCTCTATCCCTCTTCCTCTATCCCTCTATCCCTCTTCCTCTATCCCTCTATCCCTCTATCCCTCTATCCCTCTTCCTCTATCCCTCTTCCTCTATCCCTCTATTCCTCTTCCTCTATCCCTCTATCCCTCTATCCCTCTATCCCTCTTCCTCTTCCTCAACTCTCTATCCCTCTTCCTCTATCCCTCTATCCCTCTTCCTCTATCCCTCTATCCCTCTTCCTCTATCCCTCTTCCTCTATCTCTCTATCCCTCTCTCTGTTTCCCACTTTTCTCCTTCCCTTGTTCCTGTTTTCATTGAGATATTCACATATCCTCTCTCACACACACTGACACTCACTAACTAACTCACTCCCTCCCTTTATACTTGTTTAGGGTCAGATACAAGTTCATTCTGCTTTGGCTGCTAGTTTGGTTTCTCTTATGTTCCAAATAGTCTTCTTTAGATGGTTTGATTTTATTGACACAAATTGAAGGTTTGGATGTTATACTGGTCTGAGCATGTTGTGTATTAGTTTCTCTCTCTCTCTCTCTCTCTCTCTCTCTCTCTCCCTCTCCCTCTCTGTCTGTCACTCTCGCTATCATTCAGTTACTTTTAGTCTTTTCTCTCTTCTCTCCTCCCTTCCTCTCTCTTCTCTCAGTCTCATCTCCTCATCCCCTGCCCACTTCCTCTTCTCTCTGTTTCACTTTCCTCTCCTCTCTCTCTCTCTCTCTCTCTCCCCCTGCCTCCCTCCCTCACACTCTCTATATCAGTCTCTTACCTCCCTCCCACACTCTCTCTTAATCCCTCTCTCCCTCCTCCCTCTCCCTTCGTGCTATCTTTAACACGTCTTCCTGCCCTTGTCATGGTAACTCTGTAGCCTGTTGTTCCCACTGCAGCCCTCTGTTTCCAGGTCAGCAGGACTGGAAACTACCCTTCAACCGCCCAGGTGCCGCCATGTTGGCTCCTCAGATGTCTGTTACACCCTAGCTACTGTGCTGAACGTCACTTCTCTGATACTGTACCTGGCAGTTTCGAAATCCTGTTCCAGTTCGCAACTTTTACATCTATCTAGTCAATGAACAATTAGCACACGTGTCGATGTGCAAACTCGGGCCAAAGTGGGATTATGTAAAGAATGCATGTTGTTGGCGACCCCGGCCAAAGCGTTTTAAATGGAGATCGTGCATACTGAGTCCCCAGCTATGGACGCCCACTCTGGATCTGTGTTGGCGCTCTGAGCAGGGCTGTTATTTTAGCAACTGCATTCTAATCAGTGGTGTCTGCTGAATGCCTGAGTCATGTGAGGAAACTCCACATGTTTTACATTCCTGCTGTCGCCACCATAGTTCACCTCTGTCACTCTGAACAGGGTGCATGCATTAGTGAATGAGTAACTGTGTGTGTGTGTGTGTGTGTGTGTCTGTGTGTGTGTGTGTGTGCGAGAGGGAGAGTGTGTGTGTGTGTGTGCGAGAGAGAGAGTCTGTGTGTGTGCTGTGTCTGTATGTATGTGTGTGTGTGTGTGTGTGTGTGTGTGTCTGTGTGTGTGTGTGTGTGCGAGAGGGAGAGTGTGTGTGTGTGTGCGAGAGAGAGAGTCTGTGTGTGTGTGTGCTGTGTCTGTATGTGTGTGCTGTGTCTGTATGTGTGTGTGTGTGTGTGCGAGAGGGAGAGTGTGTGTGTGTGTGTGCGAGAGGGAGAGAGTCTGTGTGTGTGTTTGTTTGTTTGTGTGTGTGTGCTTGTGTGCACACCTCCCCCCTCATGGTCCTGAGCCATGCCAGTCGGGCACCCCCCTCCCCCTTCTGTCTCTCTGTCAGCATGGCACAAAACCCAGCGGAAGTGCCCACTCGCGGCCCATCTGCCTCCGCATAAAAATAGCAACGGACCACTCCGCGCTCTGCCCACTCGCTGCCAGCTGGGCTGCGGGAGAGTGGCACCCTGCCCCTGCCGCACCCCCCTAAAATAGGACGCCCTGGAAAAGGAAAGCTGTGCTTGGCGCCCAGGGGAAGGCGGACAGTTACAGTGGGCATCCGCAGCTGCACCCCGTGTTTCAGCTGGCACACTGCCTGGCAGAAAGGTTGGCATGAACGGCCATGCCAAGCTCTCAGAGCCTATTGCTGAGAGTGTAGTGTAGTGTAGTGTAGTGTGGTGATGGTTCCACCTGAGCCACTACAGTGTTGAGAGCTGGCAGATGCGTTCCTCCAGGGAGACTCGCAGTGTGGAGGCTGATATGTTGTTAACGGTTTGTGCCCCAGGGGAATTGAACCCATTACCTTGGGATCACTTTGCTGTGACCTTGCTAAGGCAATACCATGATATTTGAGTGTTTGCTAGGACCTTTCAGACACCTTGTTTTTTTTGTTGTTTTTTTTTAAGGCTCTTTCATTGATCTAATAATAAATCACAACTTAAGTGGTGTTTTTGCTCTGAGAGACCTTTTGGAGTTGTATTTGGATGATGGGTTGAGCATTTTGAGCGTGTCTATTGACCATGTCAATGAATGACTTGGCTCAATAACAAACAAGGTGTACTTTCATTAGCCACACAGTCTAATAGAATCGTATACTTCTGGATTTCAGGAGGAAGCTGGTTAATGAACATCAGGGGCTGACAGTCAATCGATTGAACTGTAGGATGATGTGTGAACAGACATAAAAACGGCAGAGGATGGGTGTAGTGAATCCTGAGACACTGATCATGCATTCACCTGCCGTAGTCAGTGAAATGTGGAACAGCAAGTACTTCTGGTCGTCTTTCTTGTTAGGGTTTGGCCTACTTTGGCTGTCGTGACACAAAAGGACTGAATGCAAGTGAAAGACTCAATTCACTTGAGCAGTATCGCTTGCATCACAGCTCGGGGCCGCTAATTGGGCAATTTCAGTGAACCTTTTATTCTGTGAATTCTTTCGCGTTACGATGTGGCTTCTCGGCCACTGTGGCCATTTGCAATGCAGGGAGCATCTCTGTGAAGCCAATTAGCGGCAGAATACAGAACCCCACCCTAATGTGTACTAGGACTGAGCACAAGGTCTGGTATTCCACACAGGTCTGTAATGGAGCACGGTGCCAACGAGGAGCGCCGATCCATTGGAGGAGCACTTGAACCTAACAGGATTGAGAGGGAGTGCTGTAGGTACTGAACCCAGTGGAATGTCTCTGCTCGCGCACTCATCGTGTCTATTTCTGTCTGCAGGTTCATCTATGAGACGGAGCACTTCAATGGCGTCGCTGAGCTCCTGGAGATCCTGGGAAGGTGAGAGAACACACTCACAGACAGACACACACACACACACACACACACACACACACACACACACACACACACACACACACCAATCCGAGAGATGAAGATCGCGTGCAGTTTGCTGCAGCTGCGCACCACCCCACCCTGGCAGAGCTCTGCCTCCTCTCCATCCTGCTCCACCTGTAATTAACTCAGTCGTGTCACACGTTCATCTCACGCCACGCGCGCTCTCTCCGCCGCTGTTTCACTCGCCCACGCCACCGTCGCGGCGGAGCAACACCCCCAGCGGCTTCGCAAGGACCCTCCCCGCATCCCAGATCATAGCACGTGGCTGCTGGAGGGCGTTTCCTGTTTATAGAAAAGAACGAACGAGCGACCGCTCTTCTCTTCTAGCAGGGAGCCCAGTCTCAGCCCTACTTCTATAAATACACTGCCTACTGGACTCTCACACTGTGTGTGTGTGTGTGTGTGTGTGTGTGTGTGTGTGTGTGTGTGTGTGTGTGTGTGTGTGTGTGTGTGTGTGTGTGTCTGTGTCTGTGTGTGTGGCCCAAAAAAAGCCAAAGAATCTGCTTATTTAAGGAGTGGTACATGCCACAGATTTGCCTCCATTAGAGACCGTACAGTAGTTGTACAGAACGCCTACCAGAGAAATTCGACCGCAACCACCATGTAATGGGAAGTAAGACCTACTGTATATGATGGTCGTGTGGCAGTCGTGTGTGTGGGAGCGGGAGTGTATATCTAATGATGGTGAGATGCTGCTGTGGTCACATGTACTGTAAGTAAAGTGTGGTGGTTCCTCTGCAGCATCATCAATGGCTTTGCGCTGCCTCTGAAGGCTGAACACAAGCAGTTCCTCATGAAGGTGCTCATCCCTCTACACACAGCCAAGGGACTGGCGCTGTTTCACGCACAGGTAAGACAGACAGACACACACACACACACACACGCACACACACACACACACCACTAACATTTTTGGTCAACTTCACACAAACGTGTTACACCAATTTTCCAAACACTGAAATATCCTTCACATCCATGTTGTGTGTATTTGTGTATATGTGTGTGTCCCTCAGCTGGCGTACTGTGTAGTGCAGTTCATGGAGAAGGACCCGACCCTGACAGAACCGGTACTGTACCTCATGTCGTGCACTGTGTTATTGTACATTCAAGTTTCTGTCTGCTGTCGTTCAACATGGTGTCATCTGTGTTCTGTCTAATTAACAATTGTGTTGTTTATTATTTGACTGATTCTTTTCAATTGAGTGAAAACAGTAAGACCTGTTGAAGTTGAGTGATGGGACCCCCACTTTGAAAAGGGGCGGATCATGATAAATATCCTCAGAAGTTAGAAGCCTGAACTCACAAATGTTGTGTGTAAACCTTTTTTCAGGTCCTCCGAGGACTCCTTAAGTTCTGGCCCAAAACCTGTAGTCAGAAAGAGGTGAGCGCATTTGTCCTCCTTGCACTTAGTTTCACCTCACATATCCTTCAACCACATTGTGCACTATATTTCCCGTTTTTTAATTATTTTAAGACTCTTGAAATCCTGTCAATTTTGCCCACCTTTTTGCTCCCTAAAGACATACCATATTCCTTTATGAATAGGGCATCCACACCCTGTGGCTAAATGCTTAATCCATACAGCAGTTACAGTAATGCAGGTCATTCATCTCTTTGTCCCTCTTGGTCTGGACGTTCTTTTTCTTTTCCCCTAGTATGCTGGGGATTATATTGCAGTTCATCCTCCCATCCACTGGAGGGCGCTGTTGAGCTGAGATTTCTTATCAATGTGCTCATTTGCTGTCACTCTGCGGTCACTCTTCGCACTACAGGTTATGTACTTGGGCGAGATCGAGGAGATTCTGGACGTGATCGAGCCGACCCAGTTCAAAAAGGTGGAAGAGCCGCTCTTCAAGCAGATCTCCAGATGTGTGGCCAACCCCCACTTCCAGGTGTGGTTACCATGGCTGCCTTACTTCTGCTGACTACCTCCCTCTGATCATATAAAGTATTTGGTATACTGTAATATTATGTATTTTAATGAAATGCATGTCATTTTAATGCAGTTTAGAACCCTTTTTTTTTTTCATGTACATTTGTGACGTGATGTTTTCTGCATGATATTGCATCGTTTCATACTGTATTATGTAGCTTTGAGCTAAATAGTATTATTTTGTCCAACTGACTGGATCCCTGTCCCCCGTGTAGGTGGCAGAGCGGGCGCTCTACTTCTGGAATAACGAGTACATCCTGAGTCTGATCGAGGAGAACATCGACAAGGTCCTGCCCATCATGTTTGGCAGCCTGTACCGCATCTCCAAAGAGCACTGGAACCCGTATGTACACACACAAACACACAAACACACACACACACACACTCAATCAATCAATAACGTAATAATCAATATTGTAAGACATGGAGTATCATTTCCATTTACTAATGAACATGCCTGTTGGTTCACTTGTTTATTATTCGATGGTTTCATCCAATTAAGGTTGGTGTATGATGTAGGCCTCTGTAAATGGAACTAATCTTCGATTGGTTAGATGTTTGGCCTCCATACACATTCATCCCCTGGAGTATTAACCTGGATGCAATTTCATGAAATGTTGTTGATGAGTCTTATGCAGTGAGTGTGATGACCCTTGATAATGCTGCTTAACCTTTAATCGTGTGTGTGTGTGTGTGTGTGTGTGTGTGTGTGTGTGTGTGTGTGTGTGTGTGTGTGTGTGTGTGTGTGTGTGTGTGTGTGTGTGTAGGACGATCGTAGCATTGGTGTACAACGTTCTGAAGAGCCTGATGGAGATGAACAGCACTTTGTTTGATGAGCTCACCGCTTCCTACAAAGCAGAGCGCCAGCGGTGAGTCATCACAGTCTGTCAGTCGGTCCAGTTCCTCCCGCATGCATGCTCCTGTCTTCTCTCTCTCTCTCTCTCTCTCTCTCTCTCTCTCTCCCTCTCTTGGTCTCTCTCTCTCTCTCTCTCTCTCTCTCTCTCTCTCTCTCTCTCTCTCTCTCTCTCTCTCTCTCTCTCTCTCTCTCTCTCTCTTGGTCTCTCTCCTGATACTAATAGCAATATCAAATTTCTGCTGTGACAATAAAATGTTTGAGATGATTATGCCAACCCCCCCCAGCCCCATGTAGAGGTGCCAGTGTGTAACACACACACACACACACACACACACACACACACACACACACACACACACACACACACACACACACACACACACCAAGGTACTAATGCAAAGCCTCCTTCCTCTCCACCCAAAGAGAGAAGAAGAAGGAACAGGAGCGTGAGGAGCTGTGGAAGCAGCTGGATGAGCTCCGGCTACGTGAGACTCAGAACAACAGCCACGGAGCGCCCAACGCACAGAATAACAACAATAACAACGCCAACGCCAACCACCACGATAAGAATACCGCCACCGTCGCCGCACACGACGGCATCGGCACGGCCACAGAGCAGGGCACTGCCATGGAAACCAAATGACACCAAATTCTTTTTTTTTTTTGACTACTTTTCTTGCCAGTCTGAGATTGGTGTGTGACTATTAAAGCAGTGGGGATTTTTCGGGAACAGAAAAGAAAATATAAATATATAAAGAGATTATATTTCATGAACAGTTAAGACTATTTTTGGATGTTAACGTGTGGCCACAGTATATTATGAAACTTTTAACTTTAATTTTTTGGTCTGATCAAAAGATTTATCCTTTCACATCTAGTTTCTTATCTGAGAAATGAACTTTTTTCGTGATGTTTAAATGTATTAAATGTGGGAGGAAAGGTGGGAAAGACAAAAGACTTGAAAAAAAAGTTTCTGATTGTGCTGCACTTATTAGACAGACTCCATAAATGGCTATTTAAAAAAGTGTCTATTTTATATGTGCTTCTCTTCTTCTTCACTGCTGCCAATGTTGGGGTGCAATTTTTTCTGGCTGGAGGAAATTTTGTGTGTATGCATCTGAATGTGTGTGTGTCTGTTTAATATTAGTTTATAATGTTGGTGAGAAAAACATTATGAATGAACAATCGTATGAGGTTCTGGTTGGGGGATATTTGAGAGGGTGCACACTGCAACTTTGCTGGGACACAACCCTGAGATTATGTGTGCAGTCATGAACTATTTAAGTATTAGACCTGCTATAGTTGCTGAATGTGCATATGGAAGTAAAATTAGGCCAGCTGGCATCTTTTTTCATAAATTAAGATTAATTAAGGGTGGTAATAGACCAGAGATGAGCCATATATTTTCCCCAGAGTGTCATTTTAATACATTTATATTTTTTAAATGGATGTTTGAAGTATTACTCTGCTTAAAAGAGCGTTGTGGTGGCTAATTCAAAATGTTAAGGCCTTGGTAATACATTGTACAAGAGTACAAAACGTGGAAATCTGCGCACAGGTGGTGTGGTATAGGTAAATATTTGATGAAGATGCAGGGAGATCATGTCATGACGAAATACCACCTTTGGATTGATTTCCACGTGTGTGTGCTCCATTTTGTGCAGTTACTGGCCACTGCAATCTCACTAGGCAAGGATGGAAAGGGGGTCGGTGTTATTCAGGATGAACGTCTGTTATCTGTGTGGCTGTCTAGTCTTTCTGTCAGTGTACCATTCCAATCTCTGTGACATACAATCGTGTGGGGGAAGTTGTTTTGTAATGAAAGACCTTAAATGGTTTTGAACACCGTCGAAAAATAAAGTCTACCTTATGTTTCTACTCGATTTCCTTGCTCCTTTTTATTTCCAGTTTTAGAGCACTTCCAGGTTTTGACACCTGGTGGCACCAAAACCCAGCTAAACAATAAAAAGCGGTTAACGTGAGCAAAGTCAAAGTGTTTTATTTGTCACGTGCACCAAATAGCTTAGCGTCATCAGAGCAGTGAAATTCTTGTGACCTGGCAGGCAACATCTACGCAGTAGAAGGGCATACAAAATTAAAATATATGATATAACAGAGTAACAACAATTTAAACTTAAATGAAAGGCTAGCAGCAGTTTACAGGATGTAGGAGTGGGGAATATTAAATAAAATAATATTAATATATATGTAGTAAGTAAGGTAAGTGAGTTGTATGAGTGGGGGAGCAGAATGTACATGGCGATGACTGTCCAAAAAAAGATGTCCAGGGGATGACCATAGAATGTCCACATGATCAGTGGGTCAGTGTTGCTGGTTCAAAAGCCTTACGGCCTGAGGGAAAAAGCTGTTGGCAAGTCTAGTAGTCCGTGCCCTGATGCTGCGGTAACGTCTACCAGACGGCAGCAGTGTGAGAAGTCCATAGCCTGGGTGGCAGTGGTCCTTTATGATGTTCCGTGCTTTTCTAAGGCATCTTTTGTGGTCAATGCCTTGCACGGAAGGGAGATGGCAGCCGATGATACGCTCCGCTGTCTTCACCACCCTCTGCAGGGCCTTGCGATCAGCAGCAGAGCAGCTACCATACCATGTAGCCTGAGAGGACGCTCTCAATGGTGCATCTGTAGAAGTTCGTCAGTGTTTTTGCAGACATGCCAATCTTCTTGAGTCTCCTCAGGAAGTATAGGCGCTTTTGGGCAGTTTTGACAGCCCAGTCCGCTTGCCTGGACCAGGTAAGGTCATCTTTGATGAACACACAGAGGAATTTGAAGTCGTTGACTCTCTCCACTACAGCTCTGTCAATGTGTATGGGGTCGTGACCTCCCCTCTGCCGCTTCCTGAAGTCCACGATCATCTCCTGAGTCTTGCCGACAGGTTGTTGTCTTGGCACCATGTTACCAAGCCCCTTACCTCATCTCTATAAGCGGTCTCATCTATGGCACGTGCACAGATAGACCCCTAGTGGTGCTCAAGCACCTGCCCTTTTGCCCTGGATGAGAAAAGTGCCCTTTCTGCTGGAGCCAAATTTTTTCTTCATTCATCAATATTTAAGAATGAAAATTACTCTCTCTCTGTCATCAATTCCCCCCAAATGTGTTTTGATATATGACGGCGCATTTATTTGAGTTCTTGTGAGAATTTCGCCCCGACATGGTCCGCGGCGCTCACAAGCCCCATGCGCCCCTCCCTCCTCCTCCTCCACTTAGTGCTTATGCAGTGCTGAGCGCCCGGCCAAACGTCTGCAGACTTCTTCTCTGACCCGCAGCATCAGACAATCGGTGTTTGTGCAATCCCCCGACGTTGTTTGGTGATAAATTAATCACAACATTAGCGCCGCTGAAAAAATTACGTCGCAACTGGTCCGACGTTTCCTAAAAAAATAAACAAATACAAAACTCACGAAATCCGTGATTTCAAAACCTTGTCCAGCTGTTTACTGACGTTTGTCATGTTTAATGAAGAGAGAGAGGGAGAGAGATACAGGCAGGCAGACAGACAGACAGGTAGGCAGGCAAACAGGCAGGCAGGCAAACAGGCAGGCAGAGAATTTAAAGGCAGTTTTACGGTTCTACAAATTAGACAGGTTCACTAGTTTTGTTTCATGTCATTATTGAAATGAAAGGTAGGTCTTAAGTTGAGCTACATGACAGTCTGGTGAGGTATAGTCAAAGTCAAAGTAGCTTTATTGTCAATTACTTTGCATGTTAAGACACTTGTGGTATATTATTAGTGTAATGCTGCTTATGCTATATAACTCAGTCAGAAAACAGTAAAAAAAAATGTGTGTGTACTGTCTTGTCAGCTTTACAGACATAATGTAAGTCACTCTTGATCATTATGCACAACATTGATTTCTCTCATTTACAAAATGTGCAGCATAATGCCAAGAAAAGAGAGACTCAAAAAGCAGGACAGGGAACTGCAGCAAGCAGCTCAGGGTAGCAGCTCTCTTATCTTGGATCAGTAACCCTACCTGGTTCAGAGGAGCCCATCATGGATGAGGAAGGATAGACAGAGTGTAGGACTGAGTTATGTTCAGGGGATAATTTGAGTTAGTTTGTTAACAAAAATACATATTTAAGTTGAGAATATCCTACTGTGTTTTTTATTATTATTATTTTTTATTTCATTAATAATTTTGGCGATGGGTGCCCTTTTTTTGGTTTGAGCACCTGCCCCCCAAAATGTCTGTGCACGTGCCTGATGGTAGAGATGAGACCCAGGATGGTAGTGTTGTCCGCAAACTTAAGGATGACGTTGGAACTGTGTGTTGCCACACAGTCCTGCGTGTACAGCAGGAGGGCACTGAGTATGCAGCCCTGAGGGTATGCAACCTCACCTCCTCTTCAGGGTCAGTGAAGAGGAGGTGAGGTTGCCCATTCTCACCACCTGGGGTCTACTCGTAGGGACTGCAGACTGAGTTAGTTCACAAATGTTATTGATATTGACTTGGTTGTAGTTCCTCGAGTGTTCATGTGTAAATATATGGAATCGACCTGTATTTATTATTTTCTTTCTCCATTTCAGATGTGAACAGCTTTTAGGCTACTGACTTCCAAATTGTTGTCAGCGATTAAGGGGGTGTTCTCTCCCGGGAGCGTGCTTTTCAGTTTATGACCTGTTTCTCTGGGGGTATAATCTCAAATATCAAAGAATTTTTCTGAACATCAGCAGTGGAAAAGTTCACACACTAAAGTATGGCTTTGGACTCAAATTCTTTGGATAGCGTGGAACACCTGCACAATCTTCCGTTTTAGCATTCATTTCATGTATTTGGACAGTTTATTATCTCTATTATTATAATTCTTTATAAATTCTCTTTATTGGTGAAAATGAATAAACGTGCGTATAAGTTAAAAGTCAATCTTTTGAAAGGAAATACATTTTACAAGTTCTTTCTTGACCTAACAATAATCAAATAACCTCAATAACCCTTCATCTAAGGGATAAGTGTCTTGGTATCACAAGTGACTTATTCAGCCCTCTATCTGTTGTCAGAGACTTAATGGTGATATGCTCTGTGTTGTGGCTCTGCCCAACTGGAAAGTGCAAAAAGTGGCGCGGCACCTGCACACGGGAATGGATCTTTAGCCGCACAACCTCTCGTCATCACAGGACCTACTTTATAAATGACCGGCTTCAAGGAATCTGTCTTCGTGTCATTGTCTGGGGAGGATCGAGAAAATGGCTTGGAGCTCACCTGAAAACGGGACATTAGATTGGACCAGGAACATCTCTGTTTTTACCTCCAAACTTTCACCCACGGCTGATATTGGAGTGGGCATTGTTATCCTTATCGTCGGTGAGTTATATTGCTTCTGAAGTCTTGAATCCGGTGTACGTGCATGGCAAAAATTCATCTGAGTTGCTCCGTTATAAATGAAAAGCTGAGAGACTTTTCAATATTGTTTGAATTCAAAGACTGTTTGTTGAGAGAAGAGTGAAAATGCCTGGTCAGTTACAATAAAATGGTAATACGAAAAGAGTTCTGTTATAGCTCTTAATTACTGGCTTGAGGAAATATGTAAACTCTTCTGTTATCACATTCACATTCAAATGATCTTTAATGGCATGGCAGATGTGTGCACGTGTGTTACTTTAGCATTCAATGGCGTCACAACAAACCATTTGAAAATTACCTGAAATCTGTGTGTACATCTCTCTCTCTCTCTCTCTCTCTCTCCCTCTCTCTCACACACACACACACGCACTCACTCCACGATGCCTAGTAGAATCATGACTATAAATGTGAAACGTAATTGTTTATGATACAAATATTCTCGTATTTATTATTATTGTAACCGAGCGTTGGCACTTAGTATTATTAAAATAAGAATGACACGGGCTTGGAAGTGAAAACAGTCTCGTTTACTTTGCAATCAGACCAGAAGTGACTTGGTCACAACGTGAGAGCTGGAATTAGTGATGTGTCGTTCGTGAACGATTCGTTCATTTTAGATCCTTTTTAAGGTAATTGGCTCAGACTATTTGAGAAGTCTTCATTTTACTGCTGTTGAGCACAGCCTTATGCCGTAAACCGTTTGTGTCTGAGCATGCGCATGAGCATTGACTAGGATCGGGTAGAGGACTAGGATTGGGTAGCGACAGTTGCCATAACAACTGTAGCAGTACCTCACGGCAGCTAGCAGCTAATGCTAGTTAGCTAGCTGCTACATTAATTTGCTTAGTCAACAGCTAATCTTAGGTGTGACATCACACAACAAAAACAAGCCAGATTGAAAGAGTTACTGTATACTATGCAGACAAACTAAAACATCTTGATGGATAAAAGCTTTTTATTTATTTAAGCCTCGGAAAACACATTGAGGAATAAGACCCTCATTTACAATGGTGCCGAGGGTACAATGAATAGTTAATACATTGGAAAATAAAATAAAGAAATACAATTAAAAAAATAAGTAAATATGCATATAAAATAGTACAGGAGTACAAGGGAACGATGATAAATAACAATTTTGAATATTCAGTAAAATACTATGGTTGAGTCAACAGTTACAATCATTGCACGAGAAGTCAGTTGTACATGTGATAAGATTTAAGAATTCTCTTAGTGAAATAAATGAGCACAACCGTAAAGATTTTTGGACCTCATTCCAAATGTAGGGTGCCTTATAACAGAAGGCTGTCTTCCCCAATTTGGTGTTAACATGTGGCAGATATAATGAAAGCCAGCTTTGAGAGCGGGTATTGAGGGTATTACAGTTCCAGTGTATGAGAGAGGAGAGATATAGTGGCATTAGCCCAATGATCGTTTTGTAAATGAAGGTCTTCCAATGACCATCCCTTTTTTCAGACAGGGCTGGCCAGCCAACCTTGTTATAGAGAGTACAGTGGTGTGTGCCATAGCGGTCTCCAGTGATAAAACGCAGAGCAGAGTGGTATACAGCATCCAGGGTTTTTAGTGTGCTGTGGGATGCATTCCCATAGATTACATCACCATAATCTAAGACTGATATAAAAACAGACTCAATAATGCGTTTTCTGGCTGGGAAAGTAAAACAGCACCTATTTCTGTATAAAAAACCCAGTTTTATTCTTAGCTTTTTTACGAGTTGATTCACATGTGGTTTAAAATCAAGCTTCTCATCAACCCAAATGCCTAGGTACTTGTAGCTGGTGACCCTTTCCAGAGCAGTACCATTTCTAGAGCAGAGTTTTAAACTGTTAAAATCAGTGCTTCTAGCTTTAGTAAAAATAATCCATTTGGTTTTAGCACAGTTAAGGACTAGCTTCATTAAGGACTAGCTATATGTATGTTGTTGTCCAATGTCAAGTCTCTATTTGATCATGTGACGATACAATACGCTATAGTTAAACCACTTCGAAGGTCACGACAACCTAGTTCATTGAGCACGGCACAACTTTACTCGTAGCAATGCCTTTTAAGCATAAGAGTGGAAGTAGAAAAAGGCAAGAGAGAAAAGAACAGGAGGAGAAGGTGGCAAAGCTGCCTAAATTAGATTATTTTGGCTTTTTAACTAGCCTGTCAACTAGTTGCCAGCCCACGGAGTCCGGCACGGACGACCCCCCCCCCCCCTGCTTGCAGCAGCAGTTCAGCTGGGATCAGCATCGCTGCCCTCAGTGGTGTGTCAGCAACCATGCAACAGGTAACCTAAACACTAGTGCTCTCTAATATTATTACTTTATAACAATTTCAAGGATAAGAAATGTTCCCGCTGAGAGTCAAACAAGACTTAGTTCATTGTGTACACACCCGTCGCTTCTGAAATATGTAAGGTTGATTAATTACACTATTAAAAACACTATTTATATCGATAACAAACATCTTTGTTTAGCGGTTTTTTTAGACGCGGGGGCGGAAGTAGGGAACGCTACGATAGTAACTAGCGTTCACTAGGGGGGCCCGTCATAATATCTGGGCCCGTC
The DNA here is from genome assembly GCF_900700415.2 of Clupea harengus. NCBI lineage: Eukaryota > Metazoa > Chordata > Actinopteri > Clupeiformes > Clupeidae > Clupea > Clupea harengus. The sequence continues at coordinate 24,846,630 of NC_045166.1, forward strand.
GTAACTACGTTACGCCACTGATGGGCGCACTCCAATCTTGCCGATTTACGACTGCTATTTAGCGTTCTTAAATTCTGTTCAAAGTTAAGAACGAATCCCAGATGAGAAAACTTTCATGAATGCCAGAATTGTCCCGGGAATTTCGTAAGTGGAGTAACTGCGTTCGAGAATGAGGTCCAATGTCTGTCAACTTCTTTACATATCGTGTAGCATAGCGGCAGTAAAAGCGGAGAGAGGAGGAAACAGAGAGGTGGAAATAGACGAGTGTGTGTGCTTTGTCCAAAATCAGCCTCTTTTTAATCAGCACGCTGGTTAAGCTACTAACTAATGATTGTTAACAAGCTCAAGTTTGAGCTTTTGGACAAAGCAGGAGAAATGTCACTTTTCATGTTACAAGTTTGTGCTTGTTGAACAAGTGGTGTGATAAATGATTTACTGGCTTTTACTTGTAGAGGTTTTACTGGTGTGGTTGGTTTCCTCACAATCTGACACGTCCCCCCTGTCCCCCGGGATCTCTTCCTATGATTCACTCACATGCACACACAGGTACATGCACTTTCCCTTAAATGTAGACAGACACAGCAGATGATCAAATATGCTGTTTCATTGACCTTAAGGCAAGATAAGTAAAACTCACAAACTGAGTTATGGACCCCAGTCACTCTTGAGTGCTGTATCTCAAATGGTTTTAATGAATCAATATTGTCTGTCTTTTGTCATTTACTCAAATCTCACTTAGAAGTTTTTACAATTATTTTCACACTTGTCTCAATACCATGTCCACCTTTTCAAAACCTATTAACACAGTGTGCTTTACAAACACACACCTGAGCACATCAGTTAACCTTTCATGCGAAATGCACTTCAACCACCAAAACACTTCATATTTCACCCAAAAGTGACTCGTGCAGCCAGCAAGTCTACAGTGGCACTCGAAATACAATGAACTGAAAAACACAAACATCTTGCAACATTGAAAATTGCATATATCATGCGTTGCCATATCCTCTATTCTTGCACAACTTAGTGACGCATTGCAAAAAAATGAAAAGTATGTATGTACGACACTTATTTACAGTATGTATTGTCATACCAAACAAATACATCTCAAATGCTGCAATGTTTTATGACAGCTCTGTGCTACAATTTCTGTGGTGTTACAGAATGTGTATAAATGCTTTTCAATTCACAAACAGCAACTCAACATACTACCAGTCCACTACAGAGTGTCTGCAAGTCTACAAAATATGCTGTAGTTGTACAGAGCTTTGCTGGTGGTGTACATTGACTGAGACGGGTACCCATGGATTTCAGAAGAAGTAATAGTAAATACTTTAGACATACTAAAGTATCCTCGCTTTAGTTCACATAGTCTAATGTTGAATGGTGAATGTGTCAAGTGTTTTGAAGAAATGGACATGGTATTGAGACAAGAGTGAAAATGATTGTAAAAAAAAAACTGTAAAGCAATCTTCTTGCTTCCTGTGTCTAAAACCTTTAGGTATTTGTGTTTTTGACAGACTAAAATAATTGCTCATGAATTGCCCTCCTCCTCCTTTAACAGTTCTTCTGTCGGTGCTTGGTAACGGCACGGTCCTGGCGACCTCGTACCGGCGCCGGCATAAGCTGACTGACTCGGAGCTGCTCTGTGTGAACCTCGCCCTGGCAGACTTCCTAGGCTGCGTGTGCTTCTACCCGCTCTCCCTCATTTCCTCCTTCCATCACGCCTGGCTGGGAGGCTACGCCACCTGCGTCTACTACGGCCTGGGCTGCTACATCTTAGGACTGTGCGGCATGTTTACCATCGCCGCCATCAGTGTCATACGCTACATCAAGACCTTCCATGGCGCTCTCTATGGTAAGACTGCACTCGCAGCCTCAGGTGGGAGCTTATGTGCCTTGATAGATACAAGCAGGCTGTTAGAAGAACTATTAAAATCAGATGGATCATCTGAATGAACAATGATAGACATACAACACTGACATGAATGAACAATGAATAGATTACAACTGAGATAAATCACATGGAGTCCTTCACTAAAATTGTCAGTCTGTTATGTAATAGGGTACTATTATATCTCTTCCGTGATGCCTGAAGGTGCATATATATTGCTATTTATGTGAGATTTCCTGTTTAGCAAGACAGTGCTACCTTGTGTGTGACATCTACAAACCCAAAGGCCAGCATTGGAACACTAATGCTTCTTTGGTCTATAAAACAAATCAAGATATCCCAACCTTTGTTAGCTTCTTTTATTGATAAATAAATCCATAGACCTGCATCTAACTGTCTGTCTCTCTCTCCCACTGTCTTTCTGTCTGATTCTCTCTCTCTGTCAAAGTATTTATGTATCTGTCTGTTTATCTTTACCATGGTTTGAAAGGCGCTAACATGCAGCTGCTGTGCATATCCACGTGGCTGCTAGCGGCGGTATGGTCCTTCCTGCCTCTCTTTGGCTGGGGCGAGTACGTGCCCGAGCCCTATGGCTTGTCCTGCACCATCGCCTGGCGCCGCTACCACACCTCGGTCAAGGACGCCATTTACGTCATCTGTTCGTTCGCCTGCTTCACACTGGTGCCTGCGCTGCTCATCGTGGCGTCACAGGTCATGACCTTGCGTAAGGTCTACCGCATCACCAACTTGTTGACAGCGCACAGCGCTCGCTCCAACCTCAAGAGGACCGAGAAGCGCTTATCTGTGGTGAGAGAGAGAGAGAGAGAGAGAATAGATCCCCACAGGAAAGAATGGTTCTACAATTGGGTAAATAAGAGTGATGAATAAAGCAGTTCATTGGAAAAATCAAACAATTGTACTAAGTGACAGATTGATGTACTTCTCTATTTAGGTATAATAGTATAGGTATGTGTGTAAGCGAGAGTAAGATGGACATAGAAATGGATGGATGGATGCCTTACAAATGAATACATGGAAAAATCCTACAGTGAAATTGAATGACATATTATCATTATGCACACAAGGAAGGAAGCTGGACAGATCCATTGATGCATAGATTTATAATTGTCATTATAGATGTCCATGTATAAAATATTGTATTCCCTTTGATCCATATATGCACAGGTGTCAATCTGTCAATGTAGATATATGAATATATAAAACGTTACACTCTTTTTGACCCCTCATTCCTCAGATGTTTTTCTGCGTCAGCATGGGGTTTGTGGTGGCCTGGGCTCCATACGCAGTGGTCTCCTTCCTCTTCATCTTCCACACAGAGGCCATGTACATGGCCCCATCTGGCTTCGTCTTTCCGGCACTCTTCGCCAAGAGCTCCCACGTCTACAACCCCCTCATCTACTTCTACTTCAACAAGGCCTTCCGCCAGGAGCTCAGGGGCCTGCTCAGGTGCCTCTTCCCGGGCTTAGCGTCCAGGCGCGTGGGGGTCCGCCAGGTCGCCAGCCAGGTACCAGCACCAGCCATCCAGATTCAGCTGCAGGAGCAGCAGGAGGGGGGAGGCAGGGGAGTGGGCGGGGGTGGGGGTGTGAGGGGAATGATCAACCTGGTGAAGTCACAGAGCAGGAGCAGCAAAGGCTCCTTGTCCGCTGGAAGAGAGGGCCACTCTAATGATGTGTTCGCCTACTGCAGACCCAAGATCCGAGTGGTGCCGCTGGTCCTGGGGCCCGGGGTCGTCCGGGAGTTCCTGCCCATCTCCACCTGATCAGCAGAGGGCGCTGTGAGCTGTGCTGTCAGAGGGGAGGAGGATCTGGGCCCAGACAGAGGGACTGGGCCTGGCAGTTGATCTACAATCTTCCCTGAAGCAATGGATTGCAGTCATGACTGTAATGTTTGTGCTGATGAGAGTGGAGAGCTTCACAAGCCCATGGCAGAGGCAGTGCAAACTTATGCTGGGAAATTGTTACCACGACTGAGTTATTAATTGAGTAACAGACATTTTCTACATCAGTACTATGTTGCAGTATTACCTTGCTTACCTTACGGAGGTAGTGATTGAGAATGGTTACAGGTTGTCTTGATACGTCTGTCAACATTTCTTTTGTCTATTAAAAGATGCCATTAAGGGATATGAGGAGCCAGGTCTATATAGCTGAAGCTGGATTTGAACAGCTAAAGAACACTAGTCAGCCAGTATTCATTTAAATAATAATAATAATAATAATTCATTTAATTTATAGCGCACTCTATATTCGTCTGAATCTCAGAGTGCTACAGTAAAAACATAGTTAAAAAAAACATGGTTAAAACAACCTATAATAAAACATAGTTAAAAAAATAGTTAAGAACATCGTAAAAAAACAACAAAAAAAAAACATAGTTACAAACATAGTTAAGAAGATAGTTAAAAAAAACATAATTTACAAACATAGTTAAAAACATAGTTAAAAACATAGTTAAGAACATAGTTAAGAACCTATTTAAAAACATAGTTAAAAACATAGTTAAAACATAGTTAAAAACCTAGCTAAAAACATAGTTAAAAAAAAAACATAGTTAAAAACAACCTATAAAAAATTACTAATAAAAAGTTTTAAAAGGTAAGAAACGCCTTTCTGAATAAAAAGGTTTTTAGGCCTGTCTTAAAACCGTCCAGTGTCTGTGTTGCCCTTAAGTGGTCAGGGAGGCTGTTCCACAGGCGCAGCGCTGCCGAGCAAAAGGCCCAGTCGCCCATAGTGCGGAGCTTGGTGTTGGGGACGCGGAGGAGCAAGCTGTTTGTGGATCTGAGGGTACGGTTGGATGTTTGGGGAGTGATGAGTTCTTGTAGGTAGGGGGGTGCATGACCATTTATGCATTGATGGGTGAGTAGTTGGACTTTGTAGTCAATACGGAATGAGACAGGGAGCCAGGGTACTGAGTGTAAAATGGGTGTTATGTGATCGTATTTCCGGATCCTGGCAGCGCTGTTTTGGATGTACTGCAGCTTCTGGATGTTCCTGCCAGTAATCCCAGTGAAGAGTGAATTACAGTAGTCCAGTCTTGAGGAGATAAAAGCGTGGACGAGCTTCTCAGCATCTGGCAGGGATAAAGTGGGGCGGAGTTTGGAGATGTATTTGTGAGCATTTGAGCATTTATGTGCTCAGGACATCCAGTGCTGCCGTTGTTGAGTTGTGGACAATACGTTTATTTTCATTCAAGGTCCCTCAAACAGACGTGGAAGCATAATGTACAGAGCTATGATGAGCTAAACACAGAGTAGATCTATCACTGCATTGTAGGCTGTGGCCTCAATGCCCATTATTCCCAGCTTTTATGCCAGCCTGTGCGACAGTTCAGTCATCTCACTACTTCTGTGTTGACCCACTCCACTGATGTTATGTTCTCTTCAGAGAGACATAAGGGAGATACGTAAATAGAAAGTCGTGTGTTGATGATCATATCGTCATCAGCTCATTTGAATACATTGAATGAAAATGTTGTTGTCGGTTTTGCAACTTTGCCCATTTGATACTGAATTTTCTTGATTTGTTTCACCACCACTGCCTGCCTTGATCCTGTGATTACAGGACTCATATATGAAGGTGACTCAATTTGGTGCCTGAGCACTGCTTGGAAGCACAGAAATATGTCCAGTCTTGATACCTTTTGAGTGTATCCCTGTCTGTATTTGTAATTACTGTCTAAAGTTTCCATTGTAGTGTAACTGGACACTATGTCCACTATTAAAAAAATAAACAGAATGTGAAAACACATAAGCAGAAAGAAAAACATTCCTTCCTTTGCTTAGAAACCACCTCCAGTGCTTTCTGAAAATGAAAATTTCTGTACTTTCTGAACATTTTTGACTGCGTTTCTTGTCTTGTATCATCTTTTAGAAGTAACTGAAATTAAAATTTGTTTTGCTCTCATTATGCAGCATCATTGTCAGTGTGTAGTATTTGAATGTTCTGTCATGTATCTCTAGTTCATTTTTACAAAAAACTAAAAAATGGCTACATTTAGACTTTTCATTGTGCTAAAATAAAGTTTTTTTTGTGTTTGATGCACCAGTCTTTAATTCATTATTGACTGAATGAACTTGAATGAAATGAGAACATTTTTGTAAGTAAAACAGCACACAGTCTTCTGTAACATGTGATTGGTTGGTAGTTGGAGAATACAGAGCGGGGAATTTGAGACCATTCCTCTTTACAGAAGCTCTACAGATTGTCCAGGGTCCTAGGTCCTCTCCTCATCCCACAGGTTATGTATGGGGTTTAGGTCAGGGGACTGAGATGGCCATTGCAGAAGCTTGATTTTAGTTGATCTGGACATATGTTTTGGATCATTGTCCTGCTGAAAGATCCAACGATGACTTGGTTTTAGTTTCTTGGCAGAGGCAGCCAGAGTTTGATTTAAAATGTCCTGGAACCCTTGCAAAACGGACAGTGACAGTTTGAAGCAATTTCAGATGCAGAAAAAAAAATATCAAGTATCTGGGTTGTTACATTAGTTCAGACAAAAAAACAGTTGTTTAAAGACCATTTTCTTCCCCTTGTTAAAGAGTTTAAGGAGGATGTTAAGCAGTGGCAGGATCTCAAAATCAATCTAATTGGAAGGATAAACCTTTTCAAAATGATGTGGCTACTAAAATTCCTGTTTAAATTCCAAACTATTCCTATAACTCCACCAAAATCTTTTTTCAAGGACTTAAACTCCACTCTGTCTTCATTTATATGGTCTAATAAAGCAAGTAGATTGAAAAGAAAACTGCTGCACTATCCAAAAGAGGAGGGAGGCCTAAACCTTCCCAATCTTGAGGTTTACCAGGTAGCTGCACAGATGTTCTATGTTGATCGTGTAATCAATAACACAGACGAAGATCCATGGATAGAGATAGAAAACAATCAATTACAAAAAAACAGCCTACTAGTAGCTCTCTTTTCCAGGGACAGGGTTAAATCAACAAACTTTATTATCAACAGTACATTAAATGCTTGGAACAAAATCAAGGGAATTCTAGGCCAAGAAATAGGGCAACCTAGACATATACAGATTTGGAAGAACTCTTCAATAAATATCCAAAATTACAGTGGGATATGTGGTCAAACCGTGGTATTCAGAAGATATCACACATTATTAGACAGAATTCAGTTCTACCCTTCCGGGAACTAAAAAGTCAATATACTTTAAAAGATGTAGAAGTTTTGAGGTATATGCAATAAAAAAACTGGATTAATTCCAACTTTGATTTTAGTATGCAGGTTAGTCCAGAGTTGTCAACTCTCCTAAACCAGGAGGGGAAAAGGAAGAAGCTGATAGGCTCTGTATACAATATCTTGATAAAAAAAGGAAGGCAGTGACCAGCTACTAGAAAATATTTATAACAAGTGGACTTAAGACTTAGGATATAACATGAAAGATAAATGGAAGGACTGCTTGACTCTTTCATATAAGGTAACCACTAATGAAAATTTGCGGAAGGGTCTGGAAGGGGGTGAGTGGGTTGGGGAGGGATTGGGATAGGGGGGTTTGATGAGAGAGATATAAGGTAGAACTGAAGGGGTGGGGATAGATGGGACCACCTATGTAGTATGATAGGGGAAGCATGAATTACTAGAAGATAGCTTAAAATGATGGGTTTGCTTGTAAAACTGGATGCTTCCTTAAATGATTTGTGATTATTGTAATTCCTGGTACCCTTTCATATTTTCTGTTACCTTCTTACCAAATAAAAATAATTATATATAAAAAAAAATCCTGGTATTTCAGAGTCCACGATGCCATGTACCTTAGATTCCCAGGACCTTTGGAGGAAAAACATCCCCACAACATCACAGACCCTTCACCATACTTAAGAGTGGGGATCAGGTTATTTTCAGTATAGTCATCCCTCAGTGATCCTTGAGGATTTTATGCCTCTTTTATCATCCTCCTCACGGTGCATGGGGACAAAATAAACTTGGGCCCTCTTCCAAGCAAGTTTGTTGCAGTTCCAGTTGATTTGAACTTTTTAATTATTGCCCTTCCAATAGACATGGGCATTTTCACACATTTCAGCGCACTTTTCCCTTATTTGATTTGTGTGTTCTCATGTTGAAGAATGTAAGGTCATTTGGCCCTCTGTGTCACCTCATATTTATGCCACAGTTAAACAGGAAGTACTGCTCTGAAGTTTCTACTAAGTTTCTAACATTAAAACCTTAAAAAATATTTTTTTTTTAATCATCTTTACCAGGGGTGGCAATAATTGTAAAGGGGACTGTAAATGCTTTTTTAAAGATACCTCCTAGGGGGGGGGGGCACGGTGGCGCAAGCCGATAAAGCCCCCCCACTTACGGGCTACATTGCCCGAGGGGACACAGGTTCAAGTCTGGCCTGATGTCATTTCCCAATCCTCTCCCCACCTCTTCTCCACCTCGCTTCCTGTCATAATCTCAACTGTCCTATCCAAATAAAGGCATAAAAAGCCCAAAAATAAATCTTAAAAAAAAAAGACACCTCCTAGGCTCCTAATGAAAATGAATTAGGTTTCTAATGCAGTCAGGTCTGGCATCCCTTTGATGTTCTATAAGATTATTATCTTTCTTTGACCCTTTGCCTGTGATGATTCTCAATGGCCTACCCCCATTCCCATACAACAATTGGTGGCTGTCACTCACACTTCAGTTTGCTTCCTGACACTGGATGTTTGAGCAGTGGCAGGATGGTAACATTTCCTTGTTACCATGATAAGATTAACATTTAAAAGATTATGCTGACCATATGTTTGGTGGTCGCAGCGGCTGCTGCTGTCGTGTTTCTTATGTTCTCGGGCAGGTTATACTGTAATTCCTTACAAGAGCCATAGCAACCGCAAGTGTGACATGAGAGACACAGTCACACACAAGCAAGCGAGCATGCACGCGAGCACACACACACACACACACACACACACACACAGGTTGAGATACAACTTGAATATTGTACCACTGACTGCTTTTACACTGTTAAATATGAAAACAACAATGACAGATGTTAGGGCTGTCAGTTTATTTAGGGGTGTCCTTATTGGTCTTTGTGGTGTGATTTAATCTCTTTGCATCCATGCCACCCCATCTGGGAATAAAGAGTGTGCCAAATTAACCAAAGGCAAATGAACTCTTTTGTATGCCAACCTGGGTTATGTTAGTGGTCTTCTTTCCCTCCTTTCTCCAACAGGATAGTCTACAAATGCCACACGTGATGAAACACGAGGCTACCGGTGACTGTAGCCTACAGTATGTACAGTGACTACCTCATGAAGCTGACTGAGAGAATGCCAAGAGTGTGCAAATCTGTCATCAAAGCAAAAGGTGGCTACTTTAAAGAATCTAAAATATAAAACATACTCTGGTTTGTTTAACACTTTTTACTACATAACTCCATGTTCTTTCATAGTTTTGATGTCTTGAGTATTCATCGACTATGTATAAAATAATAATAATAAAAAAGAAAAAACATTGAATCAGAACGTGTGTCCAAACTTTTGACTGGTTCTATATGTGTAGATATACTTACAATATGGGATATCTCAGAGACAGAGAAAGAACCTGATGCGTAACATGCAAAGCAGCAGTGCCCAGTAGCCCACATGAATGGAGGATGCATAAGATAGGAAAGGCTGGGACCTATGTTTATATTGATGGGTGTGAACAGCTGGAATAACCTGAAGGCAATCTCTTTAATGCATCTGTTGTGGAAAATGCACTGGTGTGGTGCTGCAATTCTTCTTCTGCCTCAGTCTAACTAAACTACAGTATGTGAATAGAAATAAAACGAAAATCATTATTGTGTACTCTTTACATCATGGACGACATTTGTTTACTGCGGACTGAGCATTAAATTCAAGTCGGACAAGCTACACTACCTGTTCCCAGATGCTTGAGTCTTTTTTAACACAAAACTATCCTTTTTTAAAAGTCTGCCAGGATATGTGTTACCTTTGAGGATATCCAGGATTAATTTGCAATAACTCATAACACAGTTTGCCACTGCTTCCTTGCTAATACAGAAATATGATGCACCACCCTTTCAATAAAGGGGACATGATATTTTTTGCCAGATAGATAAATCAGACTTGGGCATGATGGTTTGTGATTGCTGCTTGCAAATCTTCCCTGTCTGGGAAGAACATGTCACCATGCATATGTAACCAAAATTCACACTTCCAGTCCTCCGTGTCTCCGGATGTTCCGGAGTTAAAGACATATAATCGTTTTTTTTTTTTGTTTAACTTTACTAAATACATAAATAAATAAATAAACATAATAGGTGAGGAGACGTACACTAAATCCTGCTACTGCCACGCCCCCTCCGGCTACTACACTACACAATCAGCTGAGTTTTGATCACACACACCTGGCACTCACCTATTTAACCTTCTCACTCCCCTCACTCCGGTGTCTGGTCTCACATCACTTATGGAATACTCTCCAAGTCGACACAAGCGCCAGAGCTACACTCACGCAAGTTTACGCCGCGACTTCCAGATCCTTCTGTCTTAGTCCTGCGCTCTGGTGCCGTTATGTTTCCGTAGTCCACGACTCGTTTTGTGTTCAAGTTTAGTCTTAGTTATCCCTTGTTTAACCGTTTGAGGATTGCAGTTTTGAAACCTGATCTTTTGTGCTTTTTAGTTACGTTCAAGTATATCTTCTGAGTTTTTGTTTTTTGTTCCCGTTTTTCCCATGTCCCTTGGCTGTGACTGGTTCAATAAACTTCCATCAGTCCGTCTGTCGTCTAATGTCTGTGACTCATACATTGTTTTTTTTGTTTGATTTGTGCAGATGAGCATGTCCCCTGATAGAAGTGACACAAGATCAACAATCTGCCTTTGAATTCAGTCTCTCGAGCACTGTTGATCGAATAACAGATGAAGTGGACTGACCCCATCAGTTTTCAAAACCCCTGTATTGATTGAGTTGGTCTAGTATGTTAAGTCAATTTCCCACTTTAACCATTTGTCCAGGCTAATGTAGCCACTCACAAAGTAAAGGTAATTATTATGTAATAGGGATTAGCACCAAAAGAACCTTAGAGGTTTTGAAATGGTTGGAAGACACACACACACACACACACACACACACACACTCATACACACATCACAAACATAGAAATGGTCAAGAGGATTTTTCTTTCTCCATATGTGAAGGGAATAAATTGGTTTCCTTAGAGATGACACTCTACTGAAATACATAGTTTGGAGTCCCTATTGTTCAGTTAGCAGAGACTGCCGACCATGAGAGGCCTGTTAAAAAAAAAGAAAAGCTCTTCACAATGTCACAGGACTACTGCTGCTGCCCAACAAAACCCTTACCAGCCCCTACCTTCTGTCCATTAACAAACTGAGGTCACGAAGAGTGAATATTGCGCTAAATGACAACAGTGGCCATGTTTCCAGTTTATTGAAAGCTTTTATCGCCTATGCAATGGCACAAGGGCACTTGGAGGATGTTTCTGTTGTTCAATTCATTTTTGTCCTAACCCCAGAGGATACAATGCTGGGCACACAGAAAAATGGTCTTTGTGGAATGACTCAGTTGTACTCAAATAATGACATGAACAACATTGTTACCGCAGATATTTATTATCCTGCTCAGTGTGACAGTAATGCACACAGACACCCTAATTCTAGTGTGCTTCTGAGCAATACTTAACTGAGGGGTGACTGTCACTAACAAGCCTAACAAGCACAATTGGCAGATAATGGGAGTAGACGATTGGTTTGGGCAGGCGATAGGATGGAATGGAGTTCAGCATAGTTATGTTACCATAATTGCCCATTATCACCCATTTGGTGTGCACAGCATGATTACCGTGAAACAAGCCCAGATTGGTTTTGCCAAAGACGATGACATCATACTATGAAGTGCCGAGGCAGATTCCCCGAATTTTCACACAAACCGCCCTCACAGCGCACTGCCAAACGACATATTCATGCTTGATTTCTGGCCTGTAATATGCATCGGCTAATTCTCTGCAGGAAAATTCCATTAAGGTTTATTTGACACATAAGGTGGAGAATTGCTCGGATAAATTCCTGCCATAATATCGATTTGTATCTCTAGTTAATTTTCAGCTTGGTGCTGGGCTTTGATGGATTAGCTTCTGTAGGTTACACTGGTGACATCCCTCAACCCACATAATTGGCCTAAAGTGAGTTTTATAATACAGTGAGTATAGTGTGAATGGCTCAATCAAATGTTCTTCTGCTGTGAAATGTTTAATTATAGTGTGTGCTCAGATATCAAAGGGATTTGATAACTTCAGTGTATAGCTAATATCTCAAGAGTGTATCGTGAATGGCTCAATCAAATTGTCTTCTGCTGTGACATGTTTAATTATAGTGTGTGCTCAGGTATCAAAGGGATATTTCGCTCTACACCTCTCGCTCTCACTATTTCTCGCTCCCACTCTTTGTTTTTATTGGATGTGAGGTGTAGAGGTTCCACAGGTCCCCTCTGCCCACCGGGTGATTGACAGCTCTGGGTTGAGCCTGTTTGTTCACATGCCCGCGGTTGAGAAGGTGAATTCTTTGGTTACCATCTCTTCTAGTGTTAGCGGATGAATGGTAATACGCTTTGTGATGGTTTTGTATTATGACACTTTGCTATCACCAGTCTTCTGATAAATCCTGATAACATCTTCCTCCAAATATTTTCTCTATTCTATCTTTTCTTTCAGTCCTTTTTCACACGTTTGACTCATAGCCCTCAGTGCTTGGAATGTTGCTTGAAGATGTGGAATTGTCCCTAGCCTCGATATTACTCTCGCAATATAACCCTTGCTGAGCCGTCTCATCCTTGCTGCTGCACACCATGTCCTATTCATTTCAGAACATTATTATCTATACACATCACAGCAATGTCTTTCTCACACTTTACCGGAAATCCACTCAACACATGCACTGAGAGTGACCTGAAGAAGTGAGAGACAGGGTGAGAGAGATGGATTTACATTTACATTTCATTTACATTTAGCAGACGCTTTTATCCAAAGCGACTTACAAGGATGTATACACATTTTACATTTACACTGATGGCACACTGCACATCAGGAGCAATTAGGGGTTCAGTGTCTTGCTCAAGGACACTTCGACAGGGAATTGAACTATCAACCTTCTGATTACCTTCTGATTACTAAACGACTTCTCTCCCTCCTGTACCACTGCCTGCCCCTGGAGATGGAGAGAGAGAAAGATAAAGCGCAAATAACTCAATATTGGCAAAAGACTGCTGTTTGCCTAGCAGGATTTTAAAAGCACTTCTATTAAGAGTAAAATGCCATGAAGGTATTAGTAGATGTTATGGCACGACTGAAATAAAAACCCTTATGGTATTATATAAACCCAGCAAAGCTATAGGTGGCAGACTCTTGTTCGCTCTTCTTTCCTTTCTTCTTTCACTCTTCTTTCCTTTCTTCTTCCTTTCTTAACTTTTGCATATCATGCACTGGTATTTCCTTCAGGAAATGCATAATCTAATTTGTCATTGTTATGTGCCTAATGTAGGATTTCATTTGGACATCTTAAATACTGTCACAGATTATTATTAGACTCTTTGCGAGAGAGGGAAATTATTTCTCCATTTCCCTGTCCATGTCATTTCCCCCATATTCTGAGCCATCACAGGCAAATGAAGATCTGATGTACTCCATGCCATCCTTTGGAAGATCAATTGAAACTAATGCACAATTGTCCATTGATGATTAGGTGGCAAAGAAATGGAGAACTGACCGCCTGATCTCACGGCATGTTCAGCAGAGAGGATGAAAGGCAAAAGGAGAATATGCTTGTTGAAAAGGTATGGTGGACAGATATATATATATACAGTAAATATAATTAAAAAATTCATAATCAGTATAAAAAATAGGTATGAAGACTGATTCACATTACTTATATGTTATATTGCATTAGTTTGTATATTTTGGCTATGGAAACTTCTATTAGGATTTTGTTTACCAAGACAGCAGGAGGAGAAATGCCACTGCAATAACACATATCCTGTCTCATCCCGTTCAAGGTCATGTCCTTTTGGCTTACGTAAGTGGTAGTATTTACATCAATGCATTTAGCAGATAAGTTTATCCAACAGAACTTACTGTACTGCACTGTACAGTGTAGATCTTCAGCAGTATGTGTGCTTCCTGGATATTGAACCCATGATCTTGGTTGCTCTACCAGTTGAGCGACCGTCTCGTATGTGAAAGGACATGATACTGGCCCTATATGAAAGTGTGCAAGCAGTGGTTTTTTCATTTGAACACATCACAGTTTCTCAGTTGCTTTGGTACATTTCCCAGAGCAGATTTAAACTTCGACTGCTTACTCAACCTCCGCGTTCTCTAGTCATTTGTGCACATCATCACAGGAATTTCTTACTATTTTGAACATTTAGCAGTCGTCTGCTGTTTAGTCTTATCGCCCAAAACATCTAGGGATCTATTCATTGTGCAAGCCATGGAATGCAAAATGGGTTCAACCAGTTATCATTATGTGTCAACCATACGTATGCGTCATCAGTGTCAGTGACTTGCTATTTTCGGTATGTTTGCAAAATGACTTGTCAATCAAACCTTGATTGTTTAGATGTGGTTGATGAGGATTGATTCAATTTGTTTGAAGGAAAAGAATTACTGTTAAACCTCATAGCTCACCAAGCCAGAGTGGATGTGTCAGACCTGCAGGAGGTCAAATTCAGTCACAGTGTGACACTATATGAGACGATAATGTGTTTGGTCATGTTCTTTTTTGTCATTGCTCTACAGAACACATAGTCTTACCTTCTTAAAGTAAAATCATCCACAGGGATCTCATACATGAGAATGTGAGCGGTTTAGTAAGAAGCAGCATGTCAAATTAGCTACTATACAGTGCCCTCCAGAATTATTGGCAGCCTTAGTGAATATGAGTAAACGAAGGCTATGAAAACATTTCGTTGCTGTTTATCCTCTTGGTCTTTCATTCAAAATATTCACAAAAATCCTACCTTTTCATTGAAGTAAAATTATTGAAAGACATTTTTTTACATTAAATAAATATTTTTCTCCAAAACATGTGTGCCACAATTATTGGCACCCCTAGTACATTTTATAATTAAAATCTAACTGAAGTGTATTTCCAGTCATGTTTTTCATTTTTAAGTTTGATTAGGAACTCTTAAGTGGTCAACCATGACTTCCTGTTTCACTGGAGTATAAATATGAGGTGACACAGGCCAAATTCCCATAGTCATTCATCACTATGGGAAAGACCCAAGAAAAAAGTGACGATGTGAGATGAAAAGTTGTTGAGCTGCACAAATCAGGAAATGGATATAAGAAAATCTCTAAACTGTTTAAAATACCCATTTACACTATCATGGCAATAATGAAAAAGTTTAAAGCGACAGGAATCAGCCTGGAAGAGGACGTGTGTGTACATTGACCCCACGCACCGTGAGGAGGATGGTTCGACTGGCAAAAGAATCTCCAAGGATCACAAGTGGATAATTGTTGAGTTGAGTCTTGGGGTCAGAAAGTCTCCAAAACTACCATCAGATGCCACCTACATCACCACAAGTTGTTTGGGAGGGTTTCCAGAAAAAAGCCTCTGCTGTCAATCAACAACAAACTAAAGCGCCTACAGTTTGCCAAATGTTACTGGGACTTAATAGGACCGGGTTATATGGTCAGATGAGAACAAAATAAAGCTTTTTGGCAACAAACATCAAAGGTGGGTTTGGCGTAGACAGAAAGATAGCCATACAGAAAAGACTCCCATACCCAATGTGAAGAATGGTGGCGGATCTTTGATGTTGTGGGGCTGTTTTTCTTCCAAAGGCCCTGGACATCTTGTTAGGATACATGGTATCATGGACTCCATCAAATACAAGCAGATATTAAATGAAAACCTAACAGCCCCCTCCAGTAAGCTTAAAATGGGCAGTGGTTGGACCTTCCAGCAGGACAATGATCCGAAGCACACCTCAAAATCTACACAAAAATGGTTTTGCCATGGCCATCACAATCCCCTCACCTAAACCCCATTGAAAATCTGTGGGATGAGCTAAAGAGGAGAGTCCACAAGCGTCGACCTCAGAATCTGAAGGATCTGGAGAGATACTGTATGGAGGAATGGTCTCAGATCCCGTGCCATGTGTTCACCAACCTCATCACGCATTATAGGAGAAGACTCAGAGCTGTTATCTTGGAAAAGGGAGTCTGCACACAATATTAAATGAAAGGGTGCCAATAATTGTGCTGTCATGGCAAAAAGTGACCGGGTGCCAAAAAGAGCCCGGGTGATGTAATATTGGCTTTCGAACGACTCTTGAGTGACAGTTGCTATACCAACGTTAGCATTACGTCACCCGGGCTCTTTTTGGAAGTCAGACAACCTCAATAACGCAATTTACCCCAGAGCATCTCGCATTATACTTCGCTACCTGAGACCAGCTTGCCTGTATTTTACCTGCAATAAACCAAGCAAAACAACCATGTGCTTGATGTTTGACTGTGTTAGGAAAGTTGTTGACTCACAACTTTGTTATAGTGTCAAAGTAAGTACATTTCAACCGGTTTCGCCGCTAGCATCTCGTTAGCGATTACTCCGTTAGCTGGGGCACATTATTTTGCTTAGTGTTTAGCTAGCAAGCTAGTATGAACTCTCCCAAGTCTTTCTAAATAGGCCTATATCAACAAATAATGGTAGATCTTAAATTATTTAAGATGTTAGCAAATGAACTGGCTGGCTTGCTAAAAAGGTAGATGAACAAGCACCGTTTATTATTTAAGATGTTAGCAAATGAACTGGCTGGCTTGCTAAAAAGGTAGATGAACAAGCACCGTATAGTATTTAAGATGTTAGCAAATTAACTTGCTGGCTTGCTTAAAAGGTAGATGAACAAGCACCATATATTATTTAAGATGTTATTAAATTAACTGGCTAGCTTGCTTAAAAGGTATATGAACAAGCACCGTACCGTATATTACTTAAGACGAGCAAATTAACTGGCTGGCCTGCTAAAAAGGTAGATGAACAAGCACCGTATATTATTTAAGATGTTAGCAAATTAACTGGCTGGCTTGCTAAAACGGTAGATAAACAAGCACCGTATATCAGTATATTTTCTCCTTGTTATAAAAACGAATTTCTACTCTAAACAATTTCAATTGAAATGCAAATGATGATGTAAACGGCTAAAATGGAACACTTTATTTACCGGGTAAAAATTTGTTTAGCCACAATATATAGCGATTAAAAAAGTAGTATTGACTGCAAATGTTGATGTACAGGATACCGGCAGGTGTAGCTAAAACGGAATACTTAATAGTTTTAGGCACAATATTAAGTGACTAACAAGTAGCTGATGGCTTTCGAACGACTCTTGAGACTGACCAAAAAGTGCCCGGCTTACGTAGTGTCCGGGTTACGTAATGCAAGTGTTGGTATAGCAACTGTCACTCAAAAGTCGTTCGAAAGCCAATATTACATCACCCGGGCCCTTTTTGGCATCCGGTCACTTTTTGCCATGACAGTGCCACACATATTTTTGAGAAAAAATATTTGTTTCATGATAAGAATTTATTGTTTCTTTCAATTATGTTACTTCAATTAAGGGTTAGATTTTTGTGAATATTTTGAAAGAAAGATCATGAGGATAAACAATAAAGATATTTTTTCGCATCTCGTTTTGCTCATTTTTACTAAAGGGTGCCAATAATTCTGGAGGGCACTGTATATGGGTCATCTGGGTCTGTGTAAACTTGCCTCACAAAATCAGCATTAGGGAATGGTTTGGTGGATGGATGCTGATTACTGCTTCATCCACTGGCAACGTTCTTTTCAGAATGAAGGTGAAATGTCTATGATCATCATGATTGGACAACATTACTTCTCATACAAGACTTTCCCATTATTTCTCAACAGGTTGTATGTGTTGCTACGGTCCAGTCTCTCAAGTGATGTTCTGCATCCTGCTACGATATTATTCAACTATCACTTGGAGTCTTGTTGAATTGTAATTGTTGTCAGTGAGATCTGAGTGAGAGAGAGAGTGAAATGCATTCTAGAGTGATTTCCAGGATCTAATTCTAGTATAGTAATCTAAGTATTTTTTACCATCTTGGTTACAAACCATGACAAGAAGGCTTGCATTTTAGTGGCGAGTTACAGACTTTTGTAGGATACCCATTGCCTGGTGCTGTTTGTACGAATTGTTTTGAGAAAAGCACTTCCTGTTTTGTTCAGGATGATTCGAGAAATGGACCAAAGTTTTCCCAGACTGGTGGTACCTGCACGTGAGATTATTTTTATTGTTGTACTGTCTATTCTTAACAGTAGGCCAAAGAACTGGCTGTTCTGTCCAGGGGGGTATTTGTCGTAGCTCGCTAAGCGGTTTAGCGAGCTAATTTTCAGGCTAAGATCAAAAAGCCCCTATTTTGGTTCGTGGAAGCAACTTTCGATAAATCACCATAGTAACATATCAATTAGCACTAACCTGCTCCAGCACAGGCTAACTTAAGTGTAGCTGGATAAGCTTGCCACACCCCCGGAAAAAGGAGGGATCCCATTGACCAAGGACTGATATTAGATAGTTAGATTAGCGTAGGGAGAGAGTTCTTTGCGATCGCCAAGATCCATTATTCCATCGTGATGAGTTCTTGTATGAGCGCTAGCGATTCAGCCGACAAGGAATAATTAATTTACAAGACCTTCTCGAGTCATTTATTGCGAACACCACAGTCGAACATTGAATGTCTTGCGCTTTTTTGCGAATGGTACATTTTTGTAGTGTCGGTGATGCGGAGAACAAAGCACTCATAATTATTCGACAGTGTTATTAGTACACCATAGCATATCATTATTGTAGAAAATTATTTATGTGAACTCATGATAAGAATAGAGAGAAATACACACAATTTATTTTCACTGCTTCAATTTATTGCATTTGTTATTAATACATTTACATTTAGTCATTTAAGAGACGCTTTTATTCAAAGCGACTTACAAGGAAATGTAAAACTACACTGTGATAGGAGGTGAGGGAAATCAAACTGGCAACCTAGCAGGTACTTCCCGAGAGCGGTATCCTCTGTACCAGTCTTGCCGTCACATTTTCAGTCATCAATATAATGCTATAAATATCCCAACCCACACCCTCTTGTCTTGCTCTCACAACGGTGGCGGTGTTGAATTTTGCCATGTTTATGGTCTTGCATTCTTCATAAGCGTTCATGTTCATCTCCTGCTCGCCAGCGGAGAAAAAAATAGTTTAGAACCATTATACCGTTAGAAAATCATTGTTTTGGTGATCGACTTTTCCTGCCTTTTAAAGTAGGACGTGCACGTGCAATTGCCCTGATAAGTTTAGCCTGGTTGAAATCCAAACCACATGATTTGGAGGCGGATGAGCCGTTGACGAACCGATATTTCCTGTTCTCAATCAGCTCGCTAATGTTGACGGGCTAAAAGGACAATTGATTAACTTAGCTTCAACCCTTACGACGAATAACCCCTAGGCACCTTCGCTTTTTGTGTTGTTGTTGTTGTTGGTTAGATATGAGGCCTCCTTGTTCAATCAGTTCAATCTGCCTCCATGTGGGTTGTCTGTGGTTGTCTGTGACAGGCCATTCAAAACTAATTTTGGAGTGGGGGGTTGGGGAGCGGACTAGCTCTTGGATTGGCTTGGCCACTGACCGGAGCTGAAGATGTGTTTTTTACCATCACTGACTGAGGTGTCATTCTCTCTCTGTGGCATGTGCCCTTTGTGAGGTGGCCAAAGAAGATGGCCTCAATAGCCATGGCAAGCTGAGGTGAAGTTTAAGACGGACAAGCAAATGAAAAAAAGGTCTAAGGATTACAGGCGTATCTGTGCCTGTAAGAAGCAACAGCCTTGAGGAACCATGGGTTCATGACGTGTGTTCGTGGGTGTAGCATAGCACTTACATCTGTATAGCTTTCATTGTGACAACAAACATTTTTGACCGTCACTTGCTCAACAGTACTTTTCCTTCCATACATGATAATACTAATCTAAATTTCCCTCGGGATTAATAAAGTATCCATCTATCTATCTATCTAATCTATTTACTGAACTGAATAGATTCAAGGGCATGTTTGGACCCTTTGTTACAGCACATACTACACAACAAAGCTGGATGGATGGACTGCATTTATATCACGAACATCGATGATGGACACTTCAGTGAAAATCCAATTTCTTTTTCTATTTTCACTGGCAATATATCCACAGCTGCCTCCAGCTCATGCCTCACCTGTATATATACTTCACTGTAAACACATAATGAGATGTGCATAAACCTCTTGCCTCTAAAATCTATTGGGGAGTATTTCATGTTGAGATGTGCGTAAAGCTCTTGCCTCTAGAATGTATTGGGGAGTATTGCACGTTGTATGTGTTTACATTGAAGTAAGGAAGCATTACAGATGAAAAGATCCTCCAGCCCTGGATAGCTGCGTGCCCTGTTTTGGTGGGAGGCTCTGGAGCCGATGGGGAAAGCCAGGAACCGAGACCCAGAGCAGGGGGGGGGGGGGGGGGGGGGTGGGAATGCAATTGACGAGACGTGCTGGGGCCCAGGTCAAGCGGAACCCCCTCTCCATCTACACACTCCCACACACCCCTCCCTTCTCCACAGTTTTTTTGTCCCTTGTGAGCCCCCATTGTTCTCAGCCTCATTACGAACAGCTGAAGAAGCCGGTCAGCAGAGCTGTTCAAACACAAACACACACAAAACCCATAGCATTACACACATAGACACATGCACACACACCACACGGCACCTCTTTCTACACCGCTTTAGGGGCGCTCACTCACTCACTCCCAGAGGCGTTTACCGTCCGTACCCAAACCAGGGCTCAGGAGGAACACACTCAAACACACAAAAACACACACGCTCACACAAGTATAGCACTGACATCAGGATCCTGAAGTACCGCAGAGTTTCACACACAAGGAGAAGAACCAGTGCAGGAGGACTCACCTGTCTCCATCGCTTTCTCACTCTCCAACCATGAGGAGGGGAAGCTACGACGATACGTCTGTCTCCATCCGACTCGTAAGTAATCTGAACCTGAACCTCTTGGTGATTCCACCGGTCGATTCTGCTGGATGGATTTTGGATGAGCACTCATTCAGCCTTGTCGTTTTCGAAAGTACTTAAAAATTATTTTGAGAGTAGGTTGTTAAATTAAATCAATTAAATTCAATTAAATCCCACTCATTCAATTTCAAAACACAGTCCTCATCTGGTCTTCTACCATCAGTTTGCTGAGTAACTGTATTAGAGTAGATCCTTTGGAACATTTGACCTACGTTTTGTGATTTGATTTCAGTTGTAATTGCACATCCTAATAACTTTTAACAATTACTGAGGCCCACACACACACACACACACACACACACACACACACACACAGTCACACAGTCACACTTCTTTAAGCATCAGAAGATGACAAAAATGACACAATCAGGAATACAAAGAAGTCATCAAAACATCGGTACACACCTAGCTATTATGTACACACACTCTCTCTCTCACACACAGACTCTCAAATAAATATACCTGAAAAATGTACCTTTCAATTCATTACGACTTTTAATTTGTTTCTTTTTGAGACAGAAATAGCTCAATTTTGGTGTCTTCACTAAATGGGAAGTCTATTGTCTATTTTTGAAATGTCTTTTTTCTTGTTTTGTTTGTCGTCGTGCTACCTTCTCCTTGTTTCCATGGGAAAGGCCCCATTAAGGTCAAAGCTTTTTTTTTGCTCATTTAGCTTGGGGCAGCATACAGGACACTGTGCTAGGGTGCCAATATGTACTGGAAAATATCACTTCCAAAGAGAGAGAGAGGCTGGTCTTCTTCTTCAGTGGTGATGATGACGAGGATTTGCCGTGCAGGAGTGCTGGCCAAGCATCTCTGTTTGGACACCTGACCAGGGGCGTAACTATAGGGGGTGCAGCAGGTGCGGTTGCACCTGGGCCCGTGGGTCTTTGGGGCCCGTAGCCGGGGCCCATAGACCTATTTATGTCAATCTAAATAGTCTGAATAGCCAAGTCGAATTGCCAAAAATGTATACCTATATTCAGCGAAATAATTCCACTGCCAAAAATAGCTAGTTTGGGTGTTTTAAAGTGTTATAGGCGGAATATGTGCGCGGGGGGAGGGGGTGCGGCGGCAGCGGTTAGTGATCTATGCTGACAATTTCACAGTTTCAAGTGTTCTAGGCAGAATATGTGCGCGGGGGGAGGGGGCGTGGCGGCGGCGGTTACAAACATGAAAAATTGGGGTATGTACCTGTAGCTGGACATTGAATGTTTGAAGGGGTACGGGACTGTAAAATGTTTGGTACCACTGCCTTACGCCACTGACTAGGGCCCGTCATAATAGCCTGCACCTGGGCCCGTCGTAACTACGTTACGCCACTGCACCTGACCCACTTTTTCACTTCACATTGTTTTTAGTTTTTTTGCTTTCCTCTTTTCACCAGATCTGCCACTTTGGGTATTTGAGTCTTTTTGTGTTGACCAGGTCAAACCTAGTCACTGTTTTGTCTTCTTGTGAGAACGGTCCAGTGATGAGTTAATTTATTTTTTTAAGATTTATTTTTGACTTTAATTGGATAGGACAGTGAAGAGAGACACGAAGCGAGCTGGAGAGAGAGTGGGATTGGGAAATGACCGCGTGGCGGACTCGAACCCGGGTCCCCGGGGGCGGTCAGGCCCATCCGTGGTACGGGGCTGCTGCTTGCGCCACCCTCCCCCCCAGTGATGTGTTTTAACTCTGTCAGTGACCCATGTATGATTGGCTTTGTGTCTGTGTGTTTACTGGTGCATACAGTAAGCTTTGGTGTTGCCGTAGTGTCTGTTCCAGCACATAGGCTAGGCCTTGTGGAAAACCTCTGTAGTAAGAGCTTGATGTCTGAATTAAATCCGTGGTTATGGTTGTCATACACCGGGCACTGAAAAAGACAAACTTTACAGAATTGGAAACTTTAATGACATTTAATGAATATCCGTGAAGAAGATACATTCTTTGTGTTGTTCATGCAGGGAAAGCGCGCCAGGGAAAATCAAGCTTTTGATGAATGTGTCTACCATGCTGTGTTAATGTATGGATGGTCTCACTCCATATAGGTTAGCCTGCTGTATCAAAGGCTCCAAGTCAAGGATAATGCCTGACAAGAACCAGAATACTGCGGCTATGTTTGTGTGCCTCTCTGTGTGTGTATGTGAAAGACAATTGAACGAGACGGGGAGGGAGAGCGAGAGAAAGAGAGAAATAGAGAGAGCAGAATTACATTTACATTACATTACATTTAGTCATTTAGAAGACACTTTTATCCAAAGCAACGTACAAGGGAGAGAACAATCAAATTAGTATGCAAAGGTTTGTGTGTGTCTCCACAGGTATATGTTTCGTGTTATGTGTGTGTTTGTGTGTGTTGTATGAGTATTTGTGTGTGTGTCTGTGTGAGAAAGAGGGAGTGAGTGTGTGTTTGGCCTCTTTGAAACAAGTGGCCATTGTTTTAAGTCGCATGATTGGCCCAGAATGCTTAGAAGCAAGCAGCGTGCAGAAGGCAGCCGGGGGGTTGTGGGGCTTGTGTGCATGTGTATGTGTGCCTGTGCCTGTGCCTGTGTCTGTGCCTGTGTCTGTGTGTGTGTGTGTGTGTGTGTGTGTGTGTGTGTGTGTGTGTGTGTGTGTGTGTGTCTGTGTGTGTGTGTGTGTGTGTGTGTGTGTGTGTGTGTATGTGTGTGTGTGTGTGTGTGTGTGTGTGTGTGAGTGAGTGTGTGTGTGTGTGTGAGTGTATGTGTGCCTGTGCCTGTGTGTGTGAGTGTGTGTGTGAGTGTATGTGTGAGTGTGTGTGTGTGTGTGCCTGTGTGTGTGAGTGTGAGTGTGTGTGTGTGTGTGTGTGTGTGTGTGTGTGTATGTGTGCCTGTGCCTGTGCGTGTGAGTGTGAGTGTGAGTGTGAGTGTGTGTGTGTGTGTGTGTGTGTGTGTGTGTGTGTGAGTGTGAGTGTGTTTGTGAGTGTGTGTGTGTGTGTGTGTGTGTGTGAGGGAGTAGTGATGAGCATTAATTATGGATCATTGTAAATGAAGAGAGCTACCCTGCCCTTCATGATTTTTAATGAGCCTTGGCCAAACCCAGCAACTCACACCCATTAACCAGGATACTACTAATGTTAAACATTAAAGCAATGAATACTGCCAACATTAAACTGAATTGATGTTGGTTTACATCTCCACTTAGTCACTGTACCAGACACTACACTGGTGGTTCATTGGATTTGTTGTTCAGGGCCACAAAATTGGACCTGTTGTAGGTCGAAAGAGTGAACCAGGGTCCGAAAGTCAGCTGAGTTGGGATTGTCTAGGTGGATGTTCATGCTGCCAAGGATGAGTATTGGACACTCATGCTCAGGGATGGATGACAGCAGGGTGTCCAGCTCATGGACGAAGTCACCCAGTTGTCCTGGTGGACGGTAGATAACAACCACATAAGCTTTAACCGGAGCAGTTACCATAATTGCATGATATTCAAAAGAGACATACCTGTTTGAAGATAGAAGATAGAGACTTCGAATATAGAGACTTAGCATCAAAGACAGAACCTCAAATGTTCCACTCTGAGCCTTTTGAAGAATCCACCTGAGGGCTCTTTAACACTCAGATCCATGAACTCTGAAGGACCACCACTGGCAAATAAGGGTCTTCTGTATCATATACATTCGATGGGGAAATGTTTGTCTTTTGAAATGGCTTATGAATAGTGCTGTTGTCTTGGAGCCTTGTGTATCAAGTAGCACTATACGCTGAGCAGCTGCAATTGGGCTTAGGCTACCATTCACAATGCAAATGAGCCAACTGCTATACATTTAAGACTGAGGCATGCAGTACCACCCCCAGCCTCATGGGGGCACCATCTCTCTCTTCAAATAGACAGGCAGAGACGTACTGTGTAAGAGTACTCTTTCCTGGTGTGTAAACAATACAAGAAAGATGGGGGGGCATTTCAGGCCGATGATATCCTGAAATGAGGTTGCAGGATGATAAATCTCAATTCAATGATAGTGTGCTTGGATTAAAAAGTTGTTTAGGGCCACAAAATTGGCCCCAATTATCCACCTTGGAGAAATGTTTGCACTCCACAGGCCTCCACAGGCTTTTATGCTGAAGTTGCTTTTTAAAGCCTATTTTTTCTATTATTACACATAAGCACCATGGGTGAAAATTGTTCCTTTTTCTTATAATTGGAGGACCACACTGAGTGCAGCATTTAGAGTGATCCCTTGCACTTGGTGATTGATCTAGTGTCGACAAGCCTTGCTGGAAAAGCCACTTAAAAAACACTCCCTATATATATAATCAGCACTGGAGACTCCCCCTTGATGACTGCACTTACGTATATAGAAGACCAAATCCTTGACCTTTGCACTGTACACACTACAGGTTCCCCAGCTCTTGACAGTGTAACCATGTGCATTGCATGCCAAGCAATCAAATCCATTTGCCAGGGGGGCACTGTGGCGCAAGCAGTAGCCCCGACCACATTCGGGCTTGACGCCCATGGAGGACACGGGTTCGAATCCGGCCCGATGTCATTTCTCCTGTCCACTCCCCAGCTCTTCTCCCTCTCATTTCCCGTCCCACTCTTCACTGCACTATCGATTAAAGGCACAAAAAGCCCCCCCCCCCCCAAAAAAAAAAAAATCCATTTGCCAATCTTGTTCCCACCGGGGGAGCACTCTCTTCTGTGGAGATCATCTGGTGACAGTGGTACAGTAGGTAGAGAAGTCGTTGAGTAATCAGAAGGTTGCTAGTTCGATTCCCTGTCGAAGCGTCCTCGAGCAAGACACTGAACCCCTAATTGCTCCTGATGTGCAGTGTGTCATCAGTGTAAATGTAAAATGTGTATACATTGTAAGTCGCACATATGTAAGTCGCTTTGGATAAAAGCATCTGCTAAATGACTAAATGTAAATGTAATGGAGATGCCCGTGTGATGGCCCTCCCAGCCTGCTTACCTCAGTTCGTTATCCTATTTCCTCCTGACCGCAGGTCATCAGTGGGCAACTCGAGGGGATTGCTGGTGCTACTAGACTTGTGAGTCATATAACTAGATGTATCAGATGGTGGTCTCCCATTTTGGTCACATCAGCTGTTTTCACCTTTTTGAGATTAGATGTTTTGTCGCATTGACAAAACAACTTTTGAAGTGCTCAAAAGCTTGCAACTTCACTGTAAAAATGGCTACATTTTGTACATTGAAACACCTCGTTGGATTTGAGCGGGTCCTCCATGTCCTCTTTGGTCATGTTCTTGAGCCAGGTTGTGACACTTTGTCAGACAATTCTCAAGTAGCTCAACACTTCACTTTCACAACTCCGTGAGCCATCCTCAACAAAACGCAATGCATCAATGCATACCCAGTCACTACCTCATATCAATATCAGTTTTCTTTCCAGAGACATTTTAGAACATCAAGCCTAGCGTGTCCGTATGGTGTTTAGATAACAGTTCTAAGATTTTGCAATAGAGACGAAATAATTCTCCAAAATGACTTAAACGCATGCGTATGCAGTTTGGGAAGCATGGAAACGAATGTTTTCAACTCTAATTATCTTGTTGTGTGCACTAAAAGACCCTTTGTACCTTTCAGCAGCCACCACAACTTTGTAGATCAAGCCGATGGAGTGAAATGCCAGTGGCAAGCAGTTAGATGCTGATAGCCCTTGCTGAGTTTAAAGCCATGCTCCCAGGAAGCTATCGCTGTTTGTCACTCAGGCGTGACTGCAGACACATAACCAAACTTGTGAATAATGGATTGATAACAGCACGTGTGTACACGTACACACACACACACATGTGCTAGCCTCGACATTTGGCCTTTACGTTCCACTTTTCCAGTTTTACATACCAAAGCAGGGACAGAAAAACAGACCTCAGCACACACGCCATCTACTTAGTTGAATGGAAGTCTTTTAAATGTAAAGTAAACAGGGAAAGAATGTTGTGAATATAAACGCAGCTCTTAGATGCCACAGGGTGAGATTAGTCATCTTCCTTGAAAGCAAGTGTGGTGTTACGGTCATTGAGTCTTATTCTACATTTGCTTTTCAACTTGCAAGGTTATGGATTTTATTTAGCTTCTATGGCGTAAAAGTGCCTCTCTGTAGCACTGGCAATAACAGCCACAGACAAAGACATACAGAGTGTTAGATTTGTAATATTAATATAAAACAAGGTTTAGTGGAATCAATTACAGTGTGATCAGCACACACACACACACACACACACACACTTAGCAACAGAATGTGTGACCCATGCTGAGAGGCTGGACTCAACAGCTACATGTGACACCCCTAAAGCAAGACCAACATAATAAGCCTCCCTCTAAACATGGAATCTGAATGACTTTTTTACTTTGGTTCTATGTTGCCGTCAGCATTCTCTGGAAAAATAAGTTTGAAGAAGAAAATAAACAATGTAGTCTGCTGATCTGAATACTGAGCTCTTTAGACCAGTGTAACGTGTGTCAAGACTTTTCAGAGATGAAATTTGACCTTTGACCTCCCCAATGTTCTTCCTCATTGCAGCATCTCCGCAGCCTGGCACAGAGGCGGCGATCTGCTCCATCCCTGGTGTTTGGGAGAGCCCTTGGAATCCCTTGGAACCTCATCAGGTGTGTGTGTGTGTGTGTGTGTGTGTGTGTGTGTGTGTGTGTGCGTGTGTGTGTGTGGTGGGCGTTTGATCAAGTCCCGAGATATTAGCATAATGTAGCGCTGTTCCAGCAGCATCTCCAGTAACCAAAAAGCAAAACCACTGGTGAGGCATTTGCAGAATTAAATGTAAAATGTAGCCTCTTACAAAAATCAAAGTGCCGTGCAGATCCTGGGATATTTAGCATCAAAGACAGAACCTCAAATGTTCCACTCTGAGCCTTTTGAAGAATCCACCTGAGGGCTCTTTAACACTCAGATCCATGAACTCTGAAGGACCACCACTGGCAAATAAGGGTCTTCTGTATCATATACATTCGATGGGGAAATGTTTGCCTTTTGAAATGGCTTATGAATAGTGCTGTTGTCTTGGAGCCTTGTGTATCAAGTAGCACTATACGCTGAGCAGCTGCAATTGGGCTTAGGCTACCATTCACAATGCAAATGAGCCAACTGCTATACATTTAAGACTGAGGCATGCAGTACCACCCCCAGCCTCATGGGGGCACCATCTCTCTCTTCAAATAGACAGGCAGAGACGTACTGTGTAAGAGTACTCTTCCCTGTTGTGTAAATTATACAAGAAAGATGGGGGGGCATTTCAGGCTGATGATATCCTGAAATGAGGTTGCAGGATGATAAATCTCAATTCAATGATAGTGTGCTTGGATTAAAAAGAGCTCTTGCTCAGAGATATGAGAGTAATTTAGATAGCAAGGGCCTTTACCTGTTTTTATATATGGCATTATATGTATGCAAGTGACTACTGCATAATACATTTGCATTGAGTAGGTCCTTTTGGTCCAGAGAGAGACATTATACATGTAGGTTGCTTAGCCAGATGGCACATTAGCTATATAATGGGATATTATGCAGTCTTTAGATATTCCACATTTGAAGACACTATATACACTCTGCCTAATGTATGGAGGAAGAGGTGAAAATGGGATAGATCATGAATCACCAGCGATGTGAGGAGATCAGCACATTAGCCTTGTTACATTTTGGGGTATTCACACACACACACACACACACACACACACACACACACACACACACACACACACACACACACACACACACACACACACACACACACACACACAAAGAGAAAGACATCTTGAGGCCTCAGGAGTTCACATTTCCTTAAAGGTTCTAGGTAAGCAATGCGGTGGTGCATGTTAGACAACCTTTGGCTATATTTCAATAATACCTCAGTGGAACTACACAACGAAACAGGAGGGCAAGTGATGCAGAGGAAACTGATCCAATGACAGAAGTAACCCAGGGGTAGAGATAAGATGAACTAATAAACTGGGGAAAGTAGAGAGTATTCAGTCTCTAAGAGAAAAGGCTCCTCCTGAACTTTTATTCGGATTCTCTTCAGTCTGTATTTCTTCCCCATGTACACGCACAATCTCTCTCTCTCTCTCTCCACCATCCAGTTCAAATCAATTTCATTTGGCATTTTCAATGACTAGACTACTTTAAAGAAGCCAAAAGTCCAAACCCTTAGACCTTTAACAGATAGGCTGGGGTCACAGTGGCTGTTAGGGAAAAACACCTTTCACAGTGAGTGCATTATCAGGTTTTGGTAGCGGTGGAGGTGAAAATGCGGGTTTTTTGGGGGGATTTATTTTTACCTTGCAAGAAATTTGTACATTAACCTGTACAAGAAGCTCCCTTGTATATGCAAACCCCCCATCCCGCACACACATGCACGCATGTACACACACACACACACACACACACACACACACACACACACACACACACACACACACACACACACACACACACACACACAAATATAGGAGTGAAGTTAGTCTATGAAGTCAGTAAAGTGCATCCCAGTTTTGTAACCTCCTACTGAAAGGTTGGGGCTACTGTATATCTGATAAATCAATGTGTGGTTGAAACATACATGTAATGGGTAATTAGGTTATCTTCAGAAGGTCTGCACTGAAAGGTTTAAGGGTGAAGGATCGCAGAAAATGGGAGGGAAAATGGACCACTAGATGGTAGATGCTTCGGAAGGTTCTGTCACACCATGTCTATAAATATGTATGTACTCTGTATGTGTGTGTGTGTGTCTGTGTGTTTACTTATGAGTATGTACGTGTCTATGTCCATATGTCTGTATGCATGTCTGTCTTTCTATGCTTGTCACTGTCCTATCTAATCAAAAAGATACTCAAATGTTCTCTTCTGCACACATACGACAACAGCTCCATCCTTCTCTGTCCTTACTGTCTCTCACTCCGCAGTTGCACACACCCCCCCCCCCCCCCCCCTCCACATACAGTCCCACTCTTTCTCGGTCCCACTCCTTGCAAAGAGACCACAGAGCAGTGCTTTTGACAGCAGGTTTCAGCTAAGTGGGTGTAATATAAAAAGCCTTGCGTTTAATGTGTTTGTGAGATGCTTGTGTGTGTGTGTGTGTGTGTGTGTGTGTGTGTGTGTGTGTGTGTGTGTGTGTATGAGTGTGCACGCTCTATGCTTGCCCTCTTCAGGGTGCAGCTGTTTAATCAGCCACCCACAGGGAGAGTCCCTTTGTGACAGTGAAAGAGCACAAGTGTTACGGTCTAATCCTACCCGAATACCCAGCAGGCATTTGTCTATTTTGTCTGAGGTTATTCACCAACCAGTTTGTTTGCATCTCCCTGCAGGATAAAGTTGAAGCTTTAATGAACCTTCAAGCTGAAGCTTTAAAGAGCCTTAATGAGCCTTAATGAGCCTTAATGAGACTAAATATATTTCCCTGAATCTCCGGTATTTTTATACCTTTCTTAGCATTAGGCCTACGTAACTGGAATGATCAGTGTCTATAGCAGTGGTTCTTAACCTGGGTTTGATCGAACCCCAGGGGTTCGTTGAGTCACTCTCAGGGGTTCGGCAGGGGTCAAAACACACACAGTATAGCCGGTTCACACTAGCAATGTCTCGTCGTTTTTATATATATACCTATGTTTTGAAGAAATCATATTTTATTTTTCCAATTACGAAGGGTTCGGTGAATGCATTGATGAAGCTTGCAGGGTTCAGTACCTCCAATAAGGTTAAGAACCACTGGTCTATAGTGATGTGTTGTTGCTATACTCCTCCTCCAGTGAAACAGCTAACCGTAATCACTTAGTCAATGTAGGAACTAGTTCATCCAATCCTCGTTCATATTGTGCGCTGTGGTTGCCTAGTGACGATGTCAGGTTTCCCTATGTGCAAATGTGAGGGGTAAGAATAAGATGACAGCCAGAGGGGTGGTGGCAGGGCATGGTGCGGGTTCCCAGAATATCTCCATTATTTTCAAAGCCCCGTGTTGACCGGTATGCCTATCACAAGTGTACAGCCAGTTGCACCTTGTGTGTGCTAAATCTAGCTGCCTGGGCAGATAAAAAAAAAAAAAAAAGGCATGCAGAGGTCCAGGTGAGGTGAGGTGAGGTGAGGTGCTATGAAATCCCACTGTAGTGTTGATCTAGCAAGGGGTGCTGGCTGCCCCTGGGAGTCGTGCTTTGAGTGCCATCACAGTGGATACGCAACGCTGAACTGAACACCACTGACTCTACTTATACAGATACTGATGGAATCGCAATATAGACGACAAACTTTAGACAAAGGACCACGAGGTGAATCAAAGGTTTCTGGAGGTGTATTTCAAGGTACTCCTGCAGGGAGTCAATTCCAACATCAAGTAGAGGCCGGCAAAGACTAAAGAGTCTCACAGTGTTACAGTATATATACAAGACTATCATGGGAGGTTACAGTGGGGTCAAGGGTCAACATTGGGGGATGCGTTTACAGGTCAGGGTGGGGAAGGGGGCATGTGAGTGGGAGGGGAGGGGAGGTGACCTTCCTACGGAAGGTTCCGGAACACACACAGAAAGGCAAGATGGTGGATAGGTGATGTGTATTCCCCCACCTGGGGCAGGCAGGATGTCTGCTAGGGTGTCATGACCATTTGCTCCTGAGGCCTACTTAGCAGAGGCCATGGTTGTGGCTTTCCAAGGGTGTGCCCAGACTGTCACTACACATGGCACACACACACACACACACACACACACACACACACACAGGAGAACATGCTTGCAATGCAATGGTAAGTATATAAATGAATGGTAATATCAATTTCCATCAATACAATCAATAAAGGGACGCTGGGCTGCATTGAAATGTCCTAGTCCTCTCCTTCATGTCTGCCATGGCCTTTCATCATTACTCTGTGTGCTTGTGTGTTTCGCGGAACGGAGATGGAAATACTGGAAATCCCTGAAGGGTGCAGATAACTGGTTTCTCACTGATCCATTCACCGTAACACTCAATCACGGTCTGCTATGAACAAAGACATAATTTGATATCAGTGTTTGGATATGCTTTTATTGTAGGAACATGCGTGTGTTCAATTTGCAGTATTTCACTGCAGTTCAAAATACAGATTTATTCAGAATAGGTCTGAAAAACCTGTTGTCAAGGTCCTAAAATATTTATGTGAGTGTCTTGAGTCTATCAATAAACATCCAAACCGCAATGAGTTTCTCTTTCATTGACTTCAATGATTGTTTCGGGAGCAGTGATATTGCTGAGTCATAACAGGGTGAATGCCATGCAACACGAAACGTAGAACCAGTTTAGCAGATCATTTGGATCACTTTTGCTGTGAAGTGCATCATTTGAAAGAGGTCACTCAAAAGTTAAGAATCCAATTAAACAAGTCAAGGGCCATTGAGTACTGTTTGTTTTTGGCAGTGCAAAATGTATTCAGCGCTGTTTACATTGTGGAATGAGGAAGTGTGTAAAGGATGGCGATGAGCGATTGGATCATGTCAAGGCCGACTGCCTCAAGACATATGATTCTTATAAAGCTTACATATTTGAAACCATGATGCTTTACTGTAAGACTGAAAATCACTGTCAACCTGCATTTTTTTTGTGTGTTTTTCCATTCCACCAAGCCTTTTACAAACTAGGACTGCGACATAAGCTATCCTGGTGGCAGTAGCTTCTGTCCATTTACCCAATGTCGCGCCCTCATGCCGCGGTGATGAGCATGACACTTTAATTTAGTCTAACTCTCCCTTTGGGGTGCCCGAAGTCCCCAATGGTAAATATCAAACAACACCTGTCATGTACAAAATGAAATGAAAATACTCAATCCTTTTTAGCCCAATGAATTCACATGACTATGTCAAGCAACAGAAAAATGTACCCTATGCCAGCAACAACCCTACAGTCATTTGTTTGCAGTAATCTGTTACGCTGCGTGAGCACGTTGAGGCCCCAAACTAAATGGCCGCTTCACTCAAGGGAGCAAAACAAAAAGAATGGCGATGGCAGTTACCTCGTTGGAGCAGGATGGTAGCAGAGTTCCGTCACTCAGTTCAATGGTGTCGCAGCGAATACGTTTTATATGGTGGATAACCGTTTAACATGCAACTGTGACTAAGCACACTCATGTTGATCAGCTAGCTAAAATGGCTGCCACACTTGGCTCCACCACTAGACAGATCCTAACTCCTTTTTTTCTCATTTAACTCTCAAATATACTTTCACGACGTAGACATCTATCCGACATTTTATGTCAGTTCTCTCATCTCTTCTTTACTCTGCACTCCTTCCCTTGCAGCTGGCCAAGTCGTCTCAATGGCAATCAGGCATTAAACTTCAATCAAAAGATTCAAATGTTTACCATTCAATTCAAAAACAGGGCATAAAAATAAATGCATTTTGGTAGAACACTCTCATAATGTATTTTCATATATTTCTAAATATTTTTGAAATAAAGAAAAATAAATGAAATATTAGCACAGGGCTACATCAATTAAGGACACTGCCGTTGTCGTACACCTGCTGGATGATGAGCCCATAGGAGAAGGGCGAGATGTTCAACATGTTGAGCAGGGTGGCCTCGCTGGCTCCCACCTTATCTCCAGGCTTGATCAACTGCACATTGCTCAAGATTTCAATGGATCCTGGAAGAAAGAGGTCTTCTCAGGACCCAGACCAGTGTTCTGGGCTGGCACAGAACACAGGATCTCACAAGAGGCCCTCCAAGTACAGAAAGAAAGAAAGAGAACAGAATCTTTGAATTGAATGACCTAGGTCAGCCTGACAGAGACGTGGACTAAGGCCTGTTTTAGCATTGATTTTCTAGCTGTGCCAGAGACACGTGTCTCACGTTGGCAGTGTGCATGCTCTAACCTCTTAACATGGGCGCCTAAATGAAAATCAACAGGTAATGCAGCCGCAACGCACACGCAGCGCAGCCAACGTGCATAAGGCCTAAGAGGGAAAATGCGAAGTAGAGGAGATGTGGAGCAGAGGAGGAGAATGATAAGAAAAGCAGTTTATTTTACGAGATCGAGGCAATGCACCATATTGGTTTCTTGTGGTGTAAAGAAACACCTTAATAAGGTAATAAAGGATGACCCAAGAAAATATACTTTTTTTCTTCAAAAGCATAACTTTTCTCCTACTTATCAATAATATCCTTTCTTAGGTCTTCTGAAAAACAACACAAACAGAAAATCTGTTCTCTCATTACTCATCATTGATCCATCTGTGGAGGAAAGATTAAGTGAAGTCCTGCAGCTGGCATATGAGTAGGGATAAGAACTAAATCCTCTATAAACATGACATTTCTCGAAAAGGTATGGCTGATTTCGATCGTTGATTGTCCCTACCAAATGGTTGGACCCAAAAACATGTTGAAATAGGTTAAAAAAGTCCTGAAATTTCCCTTTCAGTCATAAAAAAAAATGATAACATCTATTCTCAAAGCAGTGGACAGCTGGCCACAACACCTTCCTCGCTTTTAATTTAAAGATTATTTCTGCTCCATTTAATGGAATAGTAGCCCTTTTAAGGGCTGGATATATGATATATTCACCCAAGTGAAGGACCAGGCATACTCGGACCACTCTGTGATGAGCAAATTAACACTCCTATTGACATTTCCCTTCTTCACATGCCACCCCCGCCATGACCAAAATATCTATTAGGTCGGAAGCTAAATGAAATGGCATGAAATATCCCTATGAAAAATTTAAAACAACAGTTTTGTTTTCTGAAAAAGGCCAGTTGAGAGTCTGAAAATAAATATATCCAATGTTGTTCATTCTTGAAAGTATCTGAATCCTTTTATCTTTTTTTTGATGAGAAAGTGTTTAGGTTTCCATCATTAAAGTTTTTTTCACACCACACGATCCATGGTGGCGTGCACCACTAATAGACTCGCAGGTGTATTAAGGAACAGTCTTTTGCACCTATCCATCTGATCATGTTGTATTTTTGGACTGTCTTATTGGCTGTTGTGACTTTTGTGACGGCTGTGATGTGTAGTGACACCCCTTTTGCTTTAAACCTGTGACCTTGAGTGTGCCTTTTACCCTTCAGGGAGGAGGCGGCAGTGGCGGTGGAGCAGTGTCCATTCGTGCTGGGGCTGTCCGGTGACAGCTCCCCTCTGGCCCTTGATGAGTGTGTGCAGCTGACCGAGGGCCAGAAGACCCGCGAGAGACACCTCTTCCTCTTCAGCCAGGAGCTCGTCATCGCCAAGCTCAAGTGAGGCTTGCACATACACACAGATGTACACATGCGCAGGGTACTCTGGATTTGTACACATATTGTCTGTTTTGTTATGCAGCATTTCCCATCCTGGTTTATTCTGGATATTCATATACAGCATACAAAAGAAGTGAGCAATATAATGTGCAATATAATTTAAATGTCAAATGATTCAAAATTGCATCACCTGTTAATAATTGCATTATTTCTAAATTGGATGACCGCATGGAGGTGTTACTGTGATATGGGGATGCGTGAGTGAAAAAGGTGTTGAAAAAGGTGTTGGGGAGATGATATTTAAAGATGGCACCATGAATGGCTGTGCGTATACCATAATACTGGCTGACAAGATCTCCCAAGCTTTGCAGAAGAGGGATATTCCAGCATGATAACGTTACAAAGCACACTGCAAAAATTAAGCAAGAGTTTCTAAAAAAAATAAAAAAGAAGAAATCTAGCGATATGACCTTTGAATCCATCAGAACACTTTAAGAGAAAGGTAGAACAACACAACCCCTCCAGCAAAGAGCCTAGAACAATTGTCTCTGGTAAATCTAAATTGTTCGTTTTTAATTTTGCATAAGCCCAAATACCCTACGGTTGAATAACAGAATAATAATAATTTACTCTTACTGTAAAGTGATGCTGTTGTGAATAACCTTTTCGTGACATTGCACAGGGGTGTACTCGCGAGGTATCTTGTATTTTTATCGTTACACACACACACTCTCTCTTTCTCTTTCCTTCGCCCTTCACCCTTATTTCACACCTCCTTTCTTGTCTTCTTATATTCCTCACACCTCACTCTCACATCTTATCCAATCTCCATCCATTCCTCTCCCTCCCTCTCTCATCACCAAACACCCGTTGGCTGCTTCCTCCTCTGGGTATTCACCTAGAAATTACAGAGGGGAGAAGTTAGGGTGTTCCCGTGGCAAAAGGGGAAGTATCAGCCATCACACACACACACACACACAATCACACACACACAATAACACACACACACACACACACACACACACACACACACACACACACACACACACACATACACAGAAATTGAGAGAGACATTTCACTTTTGAGAGGGCAATCCCACTGGCAAACCCCCTTCTCATCTCAGTTAACACAGTCCATCTGCACCTGTGGCAGGCTATATATATGCTATGTTGAGAACACTAGACTTCTAGAAGACTAGAACACTAGAATACTAGGGCACAAGAATTGAGAAGAGATCCAGCAGGGGCACCAGCAGCTGCAGCTAGAATTATGTATCGTCAATAGCAACAGCAGAATCCAGCATCTGCTTTAATAATATGCATAACATTATTCGTCATTGGCAACATAATAAACATTAAGTTGGTTATGAATGTAACTTATGTCTCCATCGGAACTTTCCAGAAAATGTGACTCAGAGATGGCTTGTCCTCGGGGTGAAATCAATTACTGTGCCCATGGAAGTCACACAGCGGCACCAAAGCCTCCGTCAAATAAAAGTAATGAGACCGAGTTGGCCGTTGTAGTGAGAGGATGATCAGGTAGCTCATTTTCTCATGGTCATACTGGCTCTGTCTGCCTGTCTGGACTGAATGTGTCTCTCATGAGGAGGAATAAAGCTTAGTCTTCCTCGTCCATTTTCTCCTCCTTCTTCCCAGGCCACCTCCCCATATCATGTAAGTACTGACTGTCAGACTGAATGTCAGTTCTACCATTCAGAGCAGAGGCTATACCAGTGTAGGCCATGCATATGGATAGGTTTAACAGACACATCTGTTCTGACACTTCTGAGTCAGCCGCTTGTCTGTGTGCTCTCCTCTCTCCAAGTAGCACCTGTAAGGGAAGAGATAGCTAGAGCTAGAGATAAGGTAGCAGACGCTTTTGTCCGAAGCGAATGATGATAGAGAAAATGAAAAGATGGAGGAACTGATCCGGAATCAGTGGCTATCCAGATCCTCTCCTCTCAACCAATTAGGACCATTCAGCTGGAGGACAGAACTCATGCTGTTACATAAGACCTTATCCAATCTCCTGCTTTCAAACCATAAAAGATAAGACCACATTCTCTTTAAGGGCAGATTTTGAAAAAAAAAAAAAAAAAGATTTGACAAACAATTTCTCCTGCCGGTTTTATCCAAATGCGTTTGATGGTGCAGAATGTTATATTACTCGAATCAACCAGTTATTACTGTGTCATGTATAATCCAAATCATAAATACATTAAACATTTAGCAAGAAATTGCACTTCATGGAAAAGCCAAAGTGTTTTATGTGTTTTTTTTGTGTGAATAGTAGTGAAGTGCAGTATGTTCACTCTATGCGTGTGTAGCTGTCTATCTAATCCACTCCACCTTAAGCCGTTGTGATGTACTGTGTATTTGCTGGAGACAAGAAACCGTGTAGTGATAATCTGAGAGGGCTTCGCATTGCCATTGCATGACAGGAGATGAGTTATTCAATATGCGCACGCACGCACACACGCACGCACGCACGCACGCACGCACGCACGCACGCACGCACGCACGCACGCACGCACGCACACACACACACACACACACACACATGCACACAAACACAATTTACAAAACATACATCGTTCACCATTGTGTGGAGTCATAACACTTCTGGGAGAAAGTTTGAACTTTCAGCTTCAACTGTCACATGGTGATGGGAGATGATGGGATTCTCTAAAACAGAAATAGAAACGTGAACACTCGCACACATACACTCTCACAAGCCATACACACACTTTGGTTACCATGTGAGGCCTTTGCAGTGCGTCATGTGAGCACGGTGGGGATATGAATATAGGCCAGGCGAATAGAGCAGCACTTCCTCTTTTGAAGGCCTCAGACAGGAAACGCATCACTGGGCTCACGGTTACCATCTGAAATGTTCCATGACTACGACATCGACAAACACACATGAATCTGTGTAGCACCTGTGTACTGGGTGGGTGGTCTGGTTATGAGAGGTTTGAGTCATGGTGTGTTTACTGTAACTGTATGCACCTGTATCTCCTGATTACCACATCACATCACTATACCACAAAAAAATAACTGAAAAAATCAGAAAACAAAATCTTACAGTTGATTCGTTGTTGTTATAAGTGTTAAGTCAATGACTGTGTAAATTACATGGTAAAGTGCAGAAGGAGGTTGGAGGAAGAAGAGCACAAATGGCTGCTAAATTAAATTTCACTTTGACGTCTGTTAATTTCAAATGGTCTAATTCTGATTAATAATTGACACTCTGGTAATTTATATGAAACTGTGTGTGTGTGTGTGTGTGTGTGTGTGTGTTTGTGTGTGTGTGTGTGTATGTATATGTGTGTGTGTCAGGTCAAGTGCGAGCTACCGTTTGAAACATCGCTTGAGTCTTGAGGAGCTGTGGCTCTACCCTTGTGAAGATGATAATGAGGAAGAGGAGGAGGAGCCCATGGACTTTGAGCTCAAAACTTCCCTGGTTCTCGTGTGGCCGCTGGGTTTCTGCGTGGTGACCTTTCGGTGAGTTGGAATGGCCACAAACACACACACACACACACACACACACACACACACACACACTGAAGCACACATTCACACAAACACAAACACAAACACGCACAAACATTTTCAGTTCTGTTTAGCCTACTATCAAAGTCATATAATACAGTAAAACTCAGTAATTCATCACTGTGTGAAATCCTAACCTTTCAAATGCCAATCACTTCACCACAAACACAAACACGACACACACCAAGGGGCTTGCCCAGACATAAACACACAGCTAAACACTCTCTCTTACACACTCGCCCACGTATGCCCACAAAACACTCGAGACTGAAGTGAAGTTCCTCTTATCAAATGCATTTTAATTCAAAGCCAATAATCACAAAGACATTCACAGCTCAACAGTCTCGAATCACAAACGCGCGTGAAATTACGACCTTTTTCTGATACGCCAGATCTGTTATCGTCAAACAGCCCATGGACCTCCTCCATTTACAGTGCTGTCCGTCGGAAAATCCAATCCACAACCACAACCAAGCCAGTGTATACGGAAGTAGGAGACACATTTCCACCATCACAAGACATGAAGCCATTGCAGCAGGAAGAGTGAAACTGCACTTTTTACAGCCTGGGTCATATGCTGCTTGAGTAACCGCAGGGGCTTTCTGGCCAGGCCAGGGCTTTGTCTGGAAAAAGGCTGATTAGGAGAAACAAGACTGACTTTCTTTCTTTCTTTTTTTTTGTTCTGGCTGAAACGTGCTGGGTCATTCTTGTAAACAAAGAGTTTATGGTGACAGATTGGTGTCAGCATGAAATGGCACATTAGAGTACCAAGGTAGCAAGCAAATATCGGTCCGCAGGTGGATTTTGGTTGGCACCCCACTGGTGTGGTGCCGCTCCTGGTCCGCACTCGGACCACCATCATTTTTAGTTCCACTGGTTCTGGATAGTAAGAAAATAACATAAAATGTTATGTAGTCTAAAGTCTATTTGAAATATCAGCTGCCAAACAGAAGAAGTCCATGGCACTAGAAGGCTCTCAAGGTGAAAATGACAGTCAATTAAAGACTCATGTTACACACTGGTTACATCCATAAAAAATGGATGTAGCCAGGGTTGGTGAAAATGAATGAAGTATTATTTTTATTTTATTTAAAGCAAGTGGCAAAACTGTGGGCTGTCTGTAACTCACCACCCGAAAACTGATGAGCAAAGGCCAGCTCTGGCCCCAGTGTGCTGACAGGGGTCCACTGGTCTTTTGCTATCTTGGTAAAGATATTCGTTGTTGACGATTCTTTCTGAAAAGCCACCACAATTAACTACTTGCTTAATTTTTTTTAAAGATTTATTTTTGGGCGTTTGTGCCTTTAATTGATAGTGTAGTGAAGAGTGGGACAGGAAATGGGAGGGAGAAGAGCTGGGGAGTGGACAGGAGAAATGACATCGGGCCAGATTTCGAACCGGTGTCCTCCATGGGCGTCAAGCCCGAATGTGGTCGGGGCTACTGCTTGCGCCACAGTGCCCCCCCCTACTTGCTTAATTTTAATTGTTTCTCTATGGAACGACTTGACTAGAGAAAAACTAGACTGCTGTGATGTTCATATTGAGATGCTTTTTTTGTCTCTTAAACACCAGACTTATTCCAAAATGAGAGTATTAAAAAAAACCACATGTGGAAATTGGTTGCGTGTGTTGTTGCTATGATACGTTACTGAGCTGATAGACATAGGGTGCGTTTGTAAACTGACACTCCCAGTGCTCCCAGGATACTTTGGAACCGTTTGTAAATTCGGAATGCTGTGTTTTTTTGAAGTGTCACATTCTCAGAGTGTTCAAAGCGTACTCTGGGCACTCCAGCTGAAGAGACATCAGTCTAACTGGAAAATATGGTGGAGGTTTTTTTTTTTCAACTAAACGGCGTTATTCCATTTTCTGCATATACAATACCAATACAAGATGCCTTTTGAATTGTAATATGAATATCCATAATTAAAACTGGGATGAATGGGAGATGCTGCACAACAGAACCAAGATCGTGTCCAATAGCCTTAACAAAACTGATGATGTAGGCAGAATGCGTATTTCCTTTATGTTTTTAAAAGCAGTCTTGGCAATAGCATCTCCCTGGTTGGATTTCTAAAGCATGTGACTATGGTGAGATTAAGAGAGAGAACACCTCCACACAGACATGAACTCTGACTGAGATGGCATCAGAGGCTGGGCATTAGCACTGAGGATGTGGAGGTGTCTTTGGTGGCCTTTACTTAAAGGTCACGACTCACGCATGAAGAGACACCTGTATTTGAGGCGGTGGCATTCACCCAGTGACAAGGTTTTAAAACTCAGACATGCACTGTGACACACACATACAAATAGATATATACACACACACACACACACACACACACACATACAAAAAGATACACACACACACATCACAGATGATCACAGATACGCACACCTGCATGGAGCTTTTATTTCCACTCGTATGAAAGCATTGATAGACACCTCACAAACGCACACACACAGGTGTCAAACTGGTGACATTCAACACCATTTCTCGCAGCCACACGCGTTCTAGCAGCCACACACTTTCTCGCAGCCCCTCACACACCCGCACTCCCACCCAACAGCGGGGTCCTCTTTACGCCACATATTTTGTGCCCCAGAGCCCAAGACAGACGTAGCATCACCGTAAGAAAGTTTCCACTCGCTCACACACACGCACGCACACACACACACACACTGGAGCTTAGCCCTGCCCCTCGCCGGCCCGAGAAAGAGGAAGTAAAGGTGTCGCTATGACACTGCTTCCTGTCCCCATGACTTGGGCCGCCAAACTTTCCAAAGTGCGTTCACTCGTGAGAGAGAAAACACTGCTACGAGGCGTGTCCCTCTCAGTGTGTGTTTTAAGTTCCTCGTGTTCACTTCTTTGGTTCTGTCCCGTGGATTCTGTGACTCACGCCATGCTGTTGTTTTGCCTGCAGCTCGCCTGAGGTGAAAGAACGCTGGGTAGAGACCTTACACAGGTAAGACTACGAGAGCTTTTGATGTGTTCATTTGTTAATTTATCCATTTAAAGTCAAACGGGCGTTTGAAGTTGAATGGCAGAGACACATGATATACGGTCTGGCCAAGACACTTTGATAACTACCTGTTCATAAAATACTTAATTATTGATATCACCAGGTATTGGGCGCTGTTGTAATGTCATTTGTGAATTTGAGATTTTTTTTATGTTTTGAATGTTAATGTTCTATATGACAGAACAGAGGGAAGGTTAAGCTGTTAGACTATCATGACATTTCTGTCAGAGCTTTTTACCCACTTGATTCGTCCATACAATAAAAGCTAGATTCATTCAACATGAATTTCACACTTTGAAATGAATGTAATTCAGATGTGATTCCTGGGGACTTTAGGGAATGGTGTTCTATTGAAATGCATCCGTACCAGTGGCCATTTATACTTTGGCTCTGTTAAATGCTTTCATTTGTGAAAGTTATGTAATCATCTGCTATTTGGACATTTGTATAGTGGCATTCAGTGCTGTGTGGATAGACTTGTGAGAATTTCTTTATCAGTTTAAGTAGACTGGCACTGTCTGCTTTATACCCAAAAGCAATGCTTTATTACACAAACATGCATACACACACACACACA
Organism: Clupea harengus; assembly: GCF_900700415.2. Taxonomy (NCBI): domain Eukaryota; kingdom Metazoa; phylum Chordata; class Actinopteri; order Clupeiformes; family Clupeidae; genus Clupea; species Clupea harengus. The sequence goes on from NC_045166.1 coordinate 24,888,956, forward strand.
CACACACACACACACACACACACACACACACACACACACACACACACACACCACACACACACACACACACACATGAACAAACATGTATTTTCATAAGCCTCATACTCTTACTTAGAGTTCTTAGTAGAGTTCCTCTCACACAAACACACAAATCAATATCACACAGGTATACAGATATACTGATCTTGAGCATCTGTTCCCACAAACAAACATCAAATACATCTGCCCACACACACTACTCATTCTCGTACATACACAAAAACACACACACACAAAAACACACACCGCTTTGCCAAACACGAAACCGAATGCAGCGGGCGAATGTGGTTTGGTAACACCCTCGTAGCATTTGTCCTTTAACCAGCGACGGGCGAAGCAGAAGCAAAGCATCTTGCTTAGGCTCATTCTCCCTCTCCCACTCCTTCTGTAGGAAGATTACCGAAGTGCAAGCGAGGTCTGGCTCCAGCTCCCCTCCTCTGGACATCCTAATGAAGGTTTTGAGTGGCAGCATCATGGTAGGTACCCCCCCCCCCCCACAGCCCCTCCCTCCCTAAACCCTCCTGTATCACCTCTCTCTCTCTCTCAACATTAATTTCCCGTCTCTCACTTTTCAACCTTTTACTGTGACTAAACACTGTCCTGCTTGGGAGGGGCCGTCCCTAAGTGAACCATGTAGTATGGTTCTGTGTGTACTCAAAGCTGCTTTGGCTGTGATCAAATGTTCTAAATGTGTCGTTTGCTTCTCTGCCCTCTTAGACTAAAACTCTAACAGAAGGAGGAACGGAAGAAAACATGGATGGACCTCCTGAGGTGAGTTGTGTTCTATGATGCCAACCAGAGCAGAAAGTAGCACGCATTACAGCGACTGCATGTGTTCTGGGCACACACAAATGAGCTATTTGGCTTGTTCACCAGACCAGCCAAGAAACTGATTGAAGTCTAACCAAGGGTTTTCAGCCTGTGCTGTGATGGTGCTCATATTCATCGCAGCTTGTGTTATTGAACAATATCAGACAATATTTCTAGAAGAGATTGTACTTTCGGTGGGGTGGGCGGATATGCTTCAAGTGTAGCACATGGGTGGTGGCGTGCTTGTGGTGGTGGCTGCGTGTGTGTGTGTGTGTGTGTGTGTGTGTGTGTGTGTGTGTGTGTGTGCCAGCCACTCCTCTTACCCTGTTGCCTTATGAGCACTGACCACAATTTGCTCTCGTTTCCAGGGCAACGACAAAGTCTCCGCCTCGCAGAGGCCGTTATATAACAAGGAGGAGTCAGAGAAGCAGCCCATTGGTGAGTTTGAAATAACGCATCTTAAAAATGGATCTGTGATGCCAGCTGTGGTTAGGGGCTCTTAACAGAGAAGAGAAGATGTAGGGAAAGAAGGCGAGAGAGAACGAGAGCGAGAGAGACTAACAACAGCCTCAGACCACACACACATTTGTAATCCCTCCATTATCATTATCTGTATATCAACAGGTCACACTGGCAATCAGGGCGGTAAGCTGAGCTTCATCACCAGGAAGTTGAAGAGAAGCTCCATACACAATGCTTCCTCCTCTCGCAGTGACTCCAGATCCAGCAGCGTCCTGTTTGGGCAGCCTCTCTCCAAAATCTGCTTGGATGATGGCAGTCTCCCTAAACCCATCACAGTACGTCTCCACCTCTGCAACCTTATGTTCACCTCAACTGTATATGACAGCTTTTTTTTACCATGGCATATAGGCTTCACTTCATCTAAATATTTTTGATAGGCTAATTGTGTGGATGGCTATGTTATGGTGCAGTTGAATGGTTCAGTTAGATTAGAGTATTGAAGGGTAAGCTCTTTTTTTCTGTCACGGTTCTACCGTTTCTTCTTCTTCCTCCTCTTCCTTCCTGTTCTGGGGACTGTCTGAATGGATAGTTCTCTATTTGAGGTGACCAGCCACGCCATTGAGAAGCTTCAGCTTATGCAATGGACAATGTGGTCATGGCTGACAGTTTTATTGTGTTTAAGTTCACAATTCCTCCATGTTTTTTGGCATTTTTTGACACAGTTGTAGTTTTTTATAGCGTACTAACATGTTTTAGAAGATATATAAATGCAATATATTTCATGTTCATTTTACATCTACCCACAAGCAGTGTTTTTTTTTTCCAAGATAATGTCAGAATATAACCAAGCTACTGAACAGTGTACTTAGGACAAGTTCATAAGCAGATAACAAAAAGATCAAAGTGATCTAATGTTGACTTCCTTGCTCTGGCCAACAGTTCTGAACCCTTAGGCTGCTTGCAGCCTAAGCTTTGCATCTTTGCACAGATGCCATCTGTGAGAACAAAGATCTTCCAGCTGATCAGTGATCAGTGAAAACCACTGGGTCTTATCTTCTCTTCTCTCTTCTCTTCTCTTTTACCCTGTCTGGTATCTAACTTTTTCCGGTGTGCGTGTGTTGGGAGGTGGGTAGGGGATTGGAGCGTCAAGATATGGGTTATGTAACTTGACATTTCTTTCTGTCTCTGTGTGTTCAGGAGATCCTGCAGCTCTTGCGGAAGAAGGGCCCAGCCACTGAAGGGGTCTTCAGGAAGGCGGGGAACAGTAGGAATCTGACCACCATCCGCGAGCAGCTCAACACCGGGGCCAAGGTGGACATGGAGGCCCTGCCTGTAGTGCAGCTGGTTGGACTGCTGAAGGTGAGCAGGTCCCTGCATCCATCTGTCCCAATCAGTACATATCTCCCTCCAGACATTCAATGACTCATATTTCCAAATGGATCCATCGATGCATTTTCAGTCTTTTACCTGTCTTCTGCATTCTAATCTTGAAAACTGTCAAAACCATTTACCTGCCCATCCCAGTGTTTTTAAACCAGGTGATCAGTGTTTAGCACTAAATATCCACAGTCTGTGTACAGTGAACAGAGTGTAAAAGAGCTTGGAAGGCTGCCAGGTGACTGCAAATTCAGAACTGATTCATCGACCTGAAAGTCTCATTTCACAGTATAGACTATTAACAGGGTGTGATTTCCTCTGCTCGTTTGAACACAGTGGGTCACATTAAGCCCGCAGGTTTCAAAGAGGGGCTCTGCAGCTCTTTGTGGTGTTCAAAACTACCAACCCTATTTCCAGTGCATCTGTGTGTTGACTATTTCTGTCCTCCATCTTTGTGCAATGACAGAGCTTCCTGAAGGAACTGCCAGGCTGTCTGCTGGTGGCCGAGAGATACGACCAGTGGATCAGCGCTGTGGAGAAGGAAGATGAACATCAGAGACTCACAGAGATCAAGAGGTATATACACACACACACACACACACACACACACACACACAGCCTTTAACACATTGATGATTCAGAGATAACAAACAGAAAAAAAAACATCCACCCACATTCTGCTAACACCTAGCATGCACACTCTGAATGCTCCACTACATACCAAACAGATAGTATGCAGAGAATAAATAAATATAGATATGGAGTAAATATAGATCAGATGCTCTCATACGCACAGCCAAAACTGACACACTAAATTATCTGTACCACCTTTGACCTTATTTATTTTAAAAATGGTATTCGAATGGGGAACTTGACAGCTGCCTTCAGGAAGTTAGATAAGCCCCTACTGCTTTTATTCTCAACCCCTCTCGGTGAAATTGAGAATGAGAAAGACAGAAAGTGCGCCTGACTGATCTATCTCTTCTTCTCCTTCCCCCCCCCCCTCCCTGTCCTTAGCGTGATTGAGTCTATTCCTGAGCCCAACATCCTGCTGCTGCAGCACCTCCTCTGCATGCTGCACCACATCAGCCAGAGCTCGCATGTCAACAAGATGGACGCCAGCAACCTGGCAGTGTGCATCTCCCCCTCCCTCCTCCACCAGACGGGGAGCCAGACGACGCAGGATGCGTTCATGCAATCTGAGGAGGTGAAGAAGGTGAGCCTCCTCTCTCTGCTTCTGTGTTCCTCCAGGCTCGAAAGCGACGTCAAATCACACATGCGCGAGGTTCTTATTCTCAGTAATCTACTGTGGTTGACAGTCACAAAGAAGACCGCAGTCTTGATAACATTTCAGTCAAGCTGTATGCTGTTTTTTTTAGCTTGGCCCCCCAGAGAGAGAGAGAGAGAGAGAGAGAGAGAGAGAGCGCTGTGTTTTTGAAGGTGCTATTTTTTTCGCCTTTTCGTGGAATTGGTGCGCAGTAGGTGAAAGTATCATCTTATTTGTCTCCTCCAGGTGACTGGCTTGACACAGTTCCTGATTGAAAACTGCTGCAGTGTGTTTGGTGAAGATGTTCTGACTCTGCTGGGGGATCCAGATGAGGAACTGGCTGACAACTTAGGTAGAGAATGCTTCACCCTCAACCAAAACACTTTCTGAAAACAAACAAACAAACAAAAAACAAACATGGTTCCAAACAGTTCCAAACAATACTGCTTTGAACCAACACTCTAATTCAGCCTACTGAACATTTAGCTATGAAGCTCTGTTTAAGGCTGACAGGAAGCACCTGATTCATGCATGATAAATACTATGGAGCATAGTATGGAGACTAGGGACTTCAAGCACAAATCAGATGTGCCACAAATAATGACCAAATCCCTGATCCATCAAACTCTGTATAGAACATTAGCCTAGAATATACCAGCCACTAGACAAGCCCATTTAAAAGCCATTTATATAGGACAGATTTGCAGTGCTTAATCTTTAATACTTGGCTTGTGGCTAACAAACATATTTGTCTCTCTAGATTCCATGTCCTCCCATCAGCATGACTCGGCCTATGACAGCACCGACCCTGATGCTGATGGTGACCCCAGAGAAGCATCGCCAGTGGATCGTTGCACGGTACGCCCCTGCAAACCTGATGCCATGGCGACACACAGGACAGAGCATTCCATCGTGGCCTCGTGCTCCTCGGACGCCATCTTCACCACCTTCACAAACCCCTTTAGCCGCCGGTGCTCCGAGCCCGCCATCTTCCCGTCTGCGGCCTGCTGCTCTCGCGCCATGCAAGGCCTGGCACGCAGCCATGATGACTTCTCGGCCCACAGTGAGGACTTCCAGGAGCTGAAGAAGCAGACATCGGAGGACTCCTTCCTGCTCTCCAGGCAGGCAGAGCGGAGGCTGGCCCAGCCCTCATTGGGGAAGCTGAGCGGGAGCTTGACCACGGACCTCTCCTTGCGCCCTTCCGACCGGGCTTCCACAGCCTCCAAGGACTGTTCCTGCTCCTCGTCCTGTTCATTGGAGAGTGCCGCCTCCAACATCTCAGAGGGCTCCGTCTTCGCCAGCTCCCCCCTGTCCTCTCCAGCTTCCCTCAGGAGGTCCCACTCCACCAAGTACCAGGAGGGGTCTTCCAGGTCCCAGTCGGTAACGTCCAAGCCCCCCTCCAAGTCCGAACAGCCCAAGGCGCAAGGGGAGGTCAAGCGTCGCACCCAGTCTATGAGGGTCAAGGGCCTGGGGAGTCTGTTCGGCCGGGCCACCATGAAGCCAGGGGAGCCCCAGAGGGAGCCTGCCTTTCCATGTGGCCCTCTGCACGAGGACTCACAGAGTGAGGCCGAGACCCCCGAAGGCCCCAACCCCCCCGGGGAGCCCCTCCGTCGCCGGCGACCCCTCTCGGCCATCGAGGTCTTCCAGCACGTGGACAGCCAGCACCCCTGCAGTCCGCCCTCTTACACGCAAGCGCTACTCAACTCTTCCCACTGTGCCCCCCCTCAGTACCCCTTGACCGTGCAGGCCGCCCGTGATCGGGGCCGCAGGGTCAACTCCCCTTGCCATGTCAACCGCTTCACAGACTGCTTCCAGACACGCCCCGAACCTGGGGATCCCAGCGTGTCTGAGCCGACCCCGGCATTCCGAGCGAGGGCCATGTCGGAATCTGTGTCACGGTCACGCCAAGACACCGTGGCGCGACGCTGCAGCCAACCGCTGTTTGAAGAAATCTCTTATGCCAAGGAGTCTTATGTCTAAGCATAAAACCTGCATATGTCTTAGCATAAGTCTTTTGTCTAAGGATAATTGTCACCGACTATGGACACTATTTCACCCTCTTTGGATGTGTACAGTGTACAACTTTCAGGTTGAACCTTCTGAAGTAGTACTGTTTAGAGTACAGATTCTAAATAACTATACTGTTAAACACATTAAAGCTATTTAAATATGCTAATATAAATTTCTTCAAATGTTCCAGCCCAGAAGCTATGTACATTCGTGTGGAATTAGAACACACAGTATATTTTCCTTGTTAATACCTCCTGCAATAGAGTTATATTTGTCCAGTGAAGATATGTGTTGAAAACTCTTTAAATGTATGTTGTTGCTGTTGCTGTTGTTGAGTCAAGTACAGCACATCTGTAAATTAGCTTTTTCTTTTTATTAACTACAGTGTCTTCTTCTCACTACAATAAAGCACCTTCTTTATTCTACTAATACAACATGTCCTGTTTTTTGAGAGAACATGATAGTATCTCTGTTCTGCATGAGAACAACCTGGACACGAGAGAGAGAGAGAGAGAGAGAGAGAGAGAGAGGTGTGTTTTTAAAGGTGCAATTTTTTTCGCCTTTTCGTGGAACTGGTGCGCAGTAGGTGGAAGTATCATCTTTTTTGTCTCTTCCAGGTGACTGGCTTGACACAGTTCCTGATTGAAAACTGCTGCAGTGTGTTTGGTGAAGGACTGCTGCAGTGTGTTTGGTGAAGGACTGCTGCAGTGTGTTTGGTGAAGGGCAGATCTGCTCCCGGGTTAGCCACTCTGCGGGCAGCCATCAGAGACCATTCAGCTCAGCACAAGCCAGGCCAAGACTAATTACCACAACCAATTGGCGCGAGTGAGCGCCATAATGAGGAACTCAGAGAGTCGGTTTCTGTGTCCTGTGTTGGTCTCAAAGTTCATCTGCTTCTCCATTTTGTGGCAGTTACATAACAGAGCGAAGCAGCAGGCCTCATTGAGAACATTATGTTCCACTGCGAGCTGAGAGAGAGAGAGAGAGAGAGAGAGAGAGAGAGAGAGAGAGAGCGGAAACTGTTTCGCGATCACATGGACAGTTTTGGGTTGGTTGGTTGAGTAGCTGCCATCTGCCTGTTTGCCCACAGTCTGTGGATAAGATTTTTTCTCTCTGACTGTTCTACATTGCCACACCAGTATTGACAAAGCTTAGTGGTTGAGAGGATTTTGGCGGTACATTTTGCTGTCCTTGAAGACTTTCTAGAGGCAACATTCCATTCACTGTTAAAAAGAATGGACAAAATGGTGGCTTCAAGCACTTAAAAAGGCCCTCTATAGAGTTGAATCAAAGGTTTTGAAATGACACCTCTTTATGGTACTGCAGTTAGATACACCAACCCTACCTGCTCTGCAGTTATGAGACCCAGTTTCCATCCAAAACTCTTTTATTGATCGGTAATGACTGCGACCAGTCTAAATCGTTTACATACCCTCAGTGTGTTGTTTGCTGTGTCCATTAATCTGGAAGCCGATCTCCCCTTCACTTATAATCGATCAAGGGAAAACGAAGCATCAGCTAAACATGTATGTGAATCCGAGAATTCCGAGTCTAATTGACCTATTATCAGTGCGTTCACTCTAGGTCGATTGAACACCACCCTCCCATGCTTTTTCTTTGATAATTGGTGTCATTATGGTGTAATTAATCGGTGTAATGGATTGTAGCGTGCATAGGGGGTTGTGCGTGCGTTTGTTTTTCCTGGGCCATGTAGTCAGTGCGGCAGGCGTGTCCACTGATCCAGCGAAGGCAGCAGCAGGGAGAGACTGGCCTGTTCTCCATGATGTTGGAAAACTGCAGAATTTCCTGAGGCTGGCGTCATATTAGAAAAGCTTTGTCAGAGACTTCGTCACCATAGCCAGCCCGAAAAAAAGGGGGCAGCCGTTCCAGTGGAGTGGAGATTGCGCTGCTGCTTTTGATCAGCGTACATTGAGGCTCCTGTGCTAGCGCTTCCGGATCCACAGTGCCCATTCAACCTGGATACTGAAGCCAGTAGCGTGGGTGTCGCTGCTGTGCCGTCTCAGGAGGGAAAGCACACTGAGCAGGTGATCGCCTTCTTCAGTCACTCACTCAGCCAACCACTCACCGAGAGCTGCTTGCTGTGATCGGGGGAATTGACCACTTCAGAGCATACCTCTATGGAAGACGGTTCCTGCTGCTCACTGACCATACCTCTCTGGCAGCTGGCAACTTCAGGGAGCCTGAGGGGCAGCTGGGTGAGATTCATCACTGACCCGGTCGTCTCCATGCCAATGCAGATGCCCTGTCCTGGCGGCCATGCAAAGAGGAAAAGAGGAGCAGTGTCAGCATTGTGAGCACAGCGAACAGTGAGACACAGCGACTCCAGTGAGCAACGATCCCCAGACTGCAGTGACAGCCAGTGGTGACAGTGGATGGAGATTATCATTCCCTAGCAGCTGCTGCAAAGCCATACAATGATAATTAAGGCTTTCTATTTTTTTCTAGCATGTCACCCTTGCCTTTAAACCTTTGTCTGTGTATAAGATCCCTTTACTATACAGTGTTTTGAATCACTGTGATGCTTATATTCCTGTGTGTCAATAAACAACGAGACAAAGAACAGCCTGACTCTTGCGACCTTGCCACAGGATCAATAAGTTGTCTTAATGCTAGTATTTGTCTTGTCAATGTTAGCTATGTGCATTTTGTTTTTCTATTTCCCTTGATACCTGCTGATATTACTTTAACCCTCCTATTATGTTTGGGGTCAATTTGACCCCATTCAATGTTTTTTTTTTTTTTAAAGATTTGTTTTTGGGCTTTTTATGCCTTTAATTGATAGATCAGTGAAGAGTGGGGCAGGGAATGAGAGGGAGAAGAGGTGGGGAGTGGACAGGAGAAATGACATCAGGCCAGATTCGAACCCATGTCCTCCATGGGCGTCAAGCCCGAATGTGGTCGGGGCTACTGTTTGCGCCACAGTGCCCCCCAAACCCCATTCAATGTTTAACGTCTCTAAATAAATGATTGACATAATGTTTTTTGCCTCATATTTAATGACTTTTCCTAATTTAATGGGGATAACTGGGTAAACACAAAATTAAAAGGATGATATGTTTTCAATGTCCTGTACACATGCTGTACGCATATGTGTTGTTTGGGGTCAATTTGACCCCAGGCTGTTTTAATTGTAATATATAAGAAATATCAACTTTTTTCATCACATTGTTACTATTCCTGATAACAGAAATAGTTTTCTATTCCAAATGTTAGAGATAACAACAACATGTACTTAATATAATATGAAGCGCCATAAAACACCAGAAGGATATCCCTTTCCAATTTTAGGTCAATCAGTGAGATTTTATGGTGATCTGCATATTTCTCCATAGTCGCGTAACATGTATTCTGTATGTATAAGGGGGGGGGGTGGGGGTATTGTTTTATTTAAAGGGCTATTTAGGTAGTCAACAAACAAACCTAAAGTACCTGACACATAAACTTGGGTAAAAAAAGGCAGAGGCAGTGTCTCCCACCACTGTTAAGCGGCTGGTCAGCAAGATGTTCGGCCATTTTGGTGCACCCGAGGAGTTGCACAGAAATCAGTGGCCAAATAATGCCATCTCAGTCACCTTATTGATGTGTATGAAACAAAAAAAATAATGTTTTGGAGGTTTAAATTGCTGGGGTCAAATTGACCCCAAGGATAAAAGATTAAAGATAAATTTGAAGGTAATAGGAGGGTTAAAAGTCTATTGAATCTCTGTTTCTTCCAGGCACAAACATGCCTGTATACACATGCACGCACGCACACACACACACACACACACACACACACACACACACACACACACACACACACACACACACACACACACACACACACACACACACACACACACACACACACACACACACACACACACACACACACTCACACACTCACACACACAGACAGAGAGACATGCACATCGCACAAATACAGTGACCAAAACACACAATTGTCTGGTGGCAATAACAATGTTTGGGGGCACGCTATTACATAACACAGCTTGCACTTGAGCACTGATTGAGTAACGGGCTTGTATGGATGAATGGATACCCTCTTTGTTACATAATATAATAGACCTATTTTCACAGTCCAATCAGCGTTCGCTTCAGACCACACTAATGAGGAATGATACACAAACGTGGAATATTTCACTCACGTATTGATGCTTTCTCCTGAATATTTCTTTGTAATACTTGTTGTTGCACATGGGTGACCTGTCAATCACTCCTTTGCAAAAGATTGAAAAGACCCTGGAACGCAGCTTCAGAAATAAACATTACGTAGTTTTAAATAAGGCAACCCACTATCCACTATGGCTATCCCACGGTAGAAATAAAATTAGCAGTCTGGGCTATTCACGTAAACCATGGCCTTGTGACTATCAGCTCTTGGAAGGAAAAAAGAAACCTCTTATTTACATGTTTGTGTTTGGCTTGAAGCGGGTGGACTGCCTCTGCGGATCAAAATGTATCAATGTAGACCTTGAAGGCTTGTGAGGCACTCTTGCGTACCGTAATTGGATTGAGGTTTTGCCTTGCTCCACCGTCTTCTGTGCCAACACCATGCTCGCTCCACAATGAACACTGAAATTCCGTTCCACCTCATGTTTCCTCAGTTATTCTTCTATATTTAAGCAGAGGTCATTACAATTCAGAGCTGCCATTTATGTACATTAGGCTTTCCCTTGGGTGATGGCACTATTCACCTAAATTAACAGACAGGAAAAAGATTGGTTTTATGAACAGATTTGTCCCACAGACAGGAATATCCCTCATTTACACAGACATAAGCACACTTTTTGAAAACTCAACACATAGGCTGGATGGAGGCCTGTGCATGATGTTTAAAACTAAACTGAATTTCATATTGTAGTAAAACTGACAGAATTTTTAGATGAAAGTTTACCAAACCTGAACTTCATTCCACTCGAAAACTAAATGCACACTCATGCGATTTATTCTTCGTAGCCCAAAAATGACTCTGTAATGTAATGCCATTCAAATGTGGAAAATTTCAGCACACTCAGAGACTTATACAACCACACTCAGCCACACTAAATGTCTACTATTATCCTGTAAGGCATTTAGACTGGGGAGAAACTCTTGATTTGGCTCAGTCTACAAAAACAGTACAAATCAGTAAGTAAGCTCTTGTATAACTTGTGCGTGACATACATTCCAACATAAGGGGTTGTCGGTTAGAAACTTACAAAGTGTAACCCTAGTGTCTGGCTCTCTGACTAGGGCCTGATTTGTTGAGTACCTCCCCACCACCCTCCCATGTGCTCTTACGTGTAAAAAAAAAAAATGGACATCCAAGGCAAACCTTTGACAAATATATACAATTTACAAAACATATAATTATGCCATTATTTGAAATGCATTGCAACCGTTGATTAATATATTCTTTTTCTTTCTTTGTTTTCATGTTAGTCCCTGAATTGTGCATGTAACATGAGTTGATGCCTAATTTGGAATGTATGGACTGGCGCATACATTGACTAACAATCGAGCTGGCATTCAACCTTTACCACAGCAAACACTGACAGCTGCTTCCTCTGGCCTATTTAAGTGTATTTGGAGGATGCTGACAATGCAGAGAAAGCCTTCAGCATTCTATTTCCTCTGTTAAACCTGATACTCAGAAAAGAGGCAACCTACTCAGAGAAGCTGTTGTCTCCCTCTGTCATGTAAACTCTACTGTGTTGATGACAACTTATCTGAATATACTCATGGCTTAAACAGCTGGACAGCAGATATGTCTAAGCTCCTGACACTAGAGTGTGCATGATAAGATTGGAGCAGTTTGTTGTTTTTAAGCGTTGCAACCGCAACTCACACTTCCTGGTCGTGTAATTTGTTTGTTTGCGGTGTATGGGTGCCTGAGCTGCCATTAAGAAAAAAAAAGGAACGATCAGTTCTGGCAAAGCTGCTACTTGGTGTTCTGTACACTATGTTCAGTAACAGCCAGCAAATCTGTTTATTGATATTTGTTTATGTTTTATCCATTAGACTACTTGTGCATTTCTTTAGGCATCTATTTATATTTATTTATAATTCACCAATTATATGTTCAATAGTGCTATGACGTTGTGTACTGGTTTAGGCTACACATCCAGCTGTTCTGACAGTGATTTAGAAATACTATTAAATACTATTAAAACTGTCCCACTTTGTCTGTATTCACACTATATGTATGTTTCTTCTTTCCATGTGGTGTGGTTTAAGTAATCAACAACAACAACAACTACAACAAAACTTGTAGGTTGAACTAAGCATATAGGTTAAATCCATCTGTCGTTTATTCGATTCAAATTATTAATCTGCACTGATGAAAAATCCAGAGTTCGGAATTAATTGTTTAGGAATAATTTACTTCCTCGCAGCCTTCATCAAACTAAGTGTGTGGATGGGTGTGGGCTTGTGTTAAACTCGCATTGGTTGTTTTTCTCACCTTCAACACCTCACCTTTCTCAACCTTCACATAGTAAAACAGAGGGAAGGATACATTATATATCTGTTTGAACATGATGGTGAGCCATAGCCTACGTTTTAAAAAAGGGAATCACGCTTACTAAGACAATGGGACAGTCCTGATACCATCCCCTGTGACACCACCCACCAGCTCCAGCCCATCAGCTTCACCTTCCCCACCACAACAGAGGCCTACGCCTCTCCACAGCTGCCCACCTCAGAGCACCCCCCCTTCTCCCCCACCACAGTGACGACTCTATCCATTATGGAGAGGGACGTCTTCAGACTCTTTAGGAGACAGAACCCCCGCAAAGCAACCGGGCCAGACTCTGTCTCTCCATCCATCCTAAAGCACTGTGCTGAACAGCTGTCACCGGTGTTTACAGACATTTTTAACTCCTCACTGAAGTCATGCCACGTACCAGCCTGTTTCAAAACCTCGACCATCATCCCCGTCCCCAAAAAAACAAAGATCAGTGGACTTAATGACTACAGACCCGTTGCTCTGACCTCTGTTGTGATGAAGTCATTTGAGCGGCTTGTGTTGTGGCATCTCAAAGCCATCACTGACCCTCTACTGGATCCCCTCCAGTTTGCCTACAGAGCTAACAGGTCTGTAGACGATGCAGTAAACATGGCCCTTCACTCCATCCTCCAGCACCTGGACACCTCAGGAACCTATGCCAGGATCCTGTTTGTGGACTTCAGCTCTGCCTTCAATACTATCATCCCGGCTCTGCTACAGGACAAGCTTCTCCGGCTGAGTGTGCCTGACTCCATCTGCAGGTGGATCACAGACTTCCTGTCTGACCGGAGGCAGCACGTGCGGCTGGGAAAACATGTCTCTGACCCCCGGACCATCAGCACCGGTTCCCCTCAAGGCTGCGTTCTTTCCCCTCTTCTCTTCTCCCTGTACACCAACAGCTGCACCTCCAGTCACCAGTCCGTCAAGCTCCTCAAGTTCGCGGACGACACCACCCTCATTGGGCTCATCTCTGGTGGTGATGAGTCTGCCTACAGGTGGGAGATTGACCATCTGGTGACCTGGTGTGGACAGAACAATCTGGAGCTCAACGCACTGAAAACAGTGGAGATGGTTGTCGATTTCAGGAAGAACCCAGCCCCTCCCAACCCCATCACCCTGAGTGACGCCCCAGTTGACAGTGTGGAGTCCATCCGCTTCCTGGGCACCATCATCTCCCAGGACCTCAAGTGGGAGCTAAACATCATCTCCCTCACCAAAAAGGCACATCAGAGGATGTACTTCCTGCGGCAGCTGAAGAAATTCAACCTGCCAAAGGCAATGATGGTGAACTTTTACACCTCCATCATTGAGTCCATCCTCACCTCCTCCATCACCATCTGGTACGCTGCTGCCACTGCCAAAGACAAAAGCAGACTGCAGCGTGTCATTCGTTCTGCGGAGAAGGTGATTGGCTGCAATTTGCCATCTCTCCAGGATTTGTATGCATCCAGGACCCTGAGGCGTGCAGGGAAGATTATGGCTGATCCCTCCCACCCTGGACACAAACTCCTTGTGCCACTCCCCTCCGGCAGAAGGCTGCGGTCCATCAGGACCAAAACCTCACGCCACCTGAGCAGCTTCTTCCCGTCTGCGGTTGGCCTCATCAACAAGGCCCGGGACCCCCGCCCCCCAACACGGACTCTAATCCCTTTTTTGCACACTCCTGCTGTAACCTAATATGTGTATTGTTTATTGTTTATTGTGTATGTTTATTGTTTGCACCATTGTACCACAAAGAATTCCTCGTAGGTGAAAACCTACTTGGCAGTAAAAACCTTTCTGATTCTGATTCTGATTCTGATTCTAAAAGAGTGAGAAAAGATTGTGCGCCCTTATGAGAGAAAAAGCAGGAAGCAGTCATAGGTCCGTGGTTACTGTTGCTATGGGCACATATCAACAACTCCTACAGTTTGGAGCTAAAGAAGCTAACTTAGTTAACTAGCCAGCTGGGTAGCATTGTTTAAACAAATCGCCTGAGTTTGCATGTTTATTCAGCTTAGTTACTTTATGCCGCACCACTGAACGACATGACTTCAGTTTTACAGCCTCATAAGGGGGATCCGAATGGAACATACACTTTTTCCAGTCGTCCCCGGCCAGTTCAGAACCGGTCGAAGTACAGGGAACTTGTTGCAGATCAGTAAGCTTAGATCAAACGTGTTGATAATGATGGTAGATAAAATGCTTGTCAGTTGTTATCAGCATTTTAGCATTGTACTAGACATTTTTGTAACGTTGTAGTAGCTTATATCATAAATGAGTTGTAACGTTTTCATTTGGTTGTGTGATGCAGAGATGATGGACCACCTAATTACGGAAACATCATGTACGACCGTCGGGTGGTCAGAGGAAATACGTATGCCCAGCATATTTTGCCAACGGTTAGTAATTAATCTAACACCACGCCACCTTTAACGGCGGTAACAAAGTTGAAGTCTCTGACAGCAAAGTCACTCAAGAAGGATGACAGCTGACATACCAACATTTATATCTGTCAAAGAGTAAAATTATTTACATCTTACATCCATCCATCTGTGTAGGAATGTTATTCTAAATGCTGTGTGTGGGTTCAAGTGTACTGTATGTACACAGAATAAACAAGACAAAAACAATATTCTCTCGTAAACAACCTCAATGTGAAAAGGGTTGCTAATACTAAAACATGGATTATCATCCTTCTTTGCACCCTTTTGACCATATGCAAACCATGTTTGTCCAGACCTGCCAGCCAGATCCTGTGGAGATCCAGAGGCAGCTGGAGGCCCGGAGGAGAACTCAGGCTCGCAAGCGGGCCAAAGAGCACTTCCGGCCAAGAACCCCAGAGCCACTGGAGGGAAGAAAGCACATGAATGTCCAGACAGGTATCGGATGTTTTTTTAAAGTGGATATTCAAAGACAGATAAGTGGCATGAGGGAGAGAGGCAGGGGTTGGTGTTTCTCTAAGCACTGGAGGGTGGGGTGTGTGCAAGTCTTAATTAAAAAGCAGTCAGATCCCTGCAACTCTTCACCCCCACCCGGTCCTATCCCTCCCATAGTCCTATCCTGTGTCTTTCTTAGGCACACAGTTAAATGGATAGGGCCTCTCTACTCTCCCCTTTGTCCTTCTCTGTACTCCTACTGTCTGGCTGCTGAACCATGACATTTTCAGTGCCGCCAGTCAAGGGACCCATTTCCAGTGAGCGCATGCACAGAAGAAGAGAACTTGCATCTCCCAGCTTAGTGGTTTGCTTGGCACAGGACTGTTAGCTGAATTACTAAATGTATTATTTACATGCTATATGCTATGCCATAGTAAATATGCAATATTTACTTATGCTTGCATGATTTGAAACTACTTACCAGTGGTTGCACTAGGCCTGAAGTGCAAAACTACAGTCAGCCCTTTGATGAAAACAAAGTATACTTTCTGCACTGATGGCAATATCACATAAAACATTTTAAGAATAAGCATTTTTAAACACACTTTTTGTATGGACCGCCCTACTGCAATCTGGTAATGATTTATGGGGTGTGTCTGTAGAACTGTACCTGGAGGAACTGGGTGATCGTGTCGAGGAGTCCAGTGTGGAGTGCCAGACAGATGCCTTCCTGGACAAGCCTGCCACGCCTCTCTTCAAGCCAGCCAAGACGGGCAGGGACGTGACCACGCAGATCGAGGAGGGGGAGGTGTGTGGAAAAAATTACTTTGACTTTGCTGTTTGTGAGCTGTTTTTTGTTTATATTATTTATTTGACTTAAGCTTATTAGCTCAGGGAACACAGTTCCCACATTCCTCCTTTATTGACTTACTACAGTGAACATGGAGCTTTGAAGCAGTTTAAGAAACACCATTTCCAGTCTAAGAACCACAAGCATGCAAATGTATCTATGTCATATACTGTAGATATAGATATACATGTTATAAAGTGACATTTACTATCCTTTTCTTACTCCACTCACTCTTTGTGCAGTTACTGACCTCCTTGTGTGATACTTCAGAGTAATACCACAATTGTCAGTATGCATCTGTTATTTTAGTTCTACACAGTTCTCAGACCTACCCTTTGACGCACTGCCAAGAAGTACAACAGTTTCAAACTTTGATAGCATGAGTATATTAATATTTTATTCTGTAAACTGGAAAATTTGAAAGAGTAACAAAAGTTGTGTAGGTACTTTCCTCGACCAGTAGGTGACATGGCAGAGCAGGGAGTGTAAAATACACCATGGAGTGTCAAATTAGTTTGCTGCGGTTAAAAGAAAGAAGAGAGATTTTGGCATTTAAAGCACCATTATGTTGCAGCTCTATGTTGAAATTAAACTGCCCTTCTTCAGGAAGGTCTGAGAGAACCTTCCACCGAACACCCTCATCTGCAGTGGCCTTATTTCTTGAAATATGCAACACTGCTGATAAAACATTTAAAAACTCGCGCTGTTCTTTAGAACCACCACCATCACTGTAGCGCCTCAACCCTGTGAGCTATCGGCCTGCCACTAGTGAGAGGGCATGCACTCTTGAATGTGAACATGGGTCAGGGTTCTTTGTGATTGCCTATTGATGTTTGTAACAGTGGGGTTGCTCAGTCTCTAGAGCACCTGTGGGTCTGCTGCTCTTTAGCATGAATGAACATGAGTCGTAAGGCAGACATGTTGTTTCCTTGGTCTTTCCACATCTGTGGTCACTTTTACAAAGGCATTCTCTAGAAATGTAGCAATATGCATCAAGCATGATGTGTCATGTCGAAAGAAATGAGGGACAAATAACCACACTTAAATGTGTGGTCCACAATTAAAATTCATTTGTCAAATTTAGCGAATTGCTCTGCACAGTCTGCTAGCTGTTTGGTCTGTGTATGCGTTCTGGCTCTGTAAATGGGAAACAAACATAGTGGCTTGGACCGAGCCATGAAAAATTCAAGCCAATCAGCACGTTGCTTCAGGTGCATGGAAGGGAAGGGTGGAATTTGATTGGCTGTTGAGTTCAAATATCAACAACCTTTCGTCAGAATTGTGGACTCTACCTTTAACTATTTGTTTGTCTATTTGTTTGTGTATTTACGTATGTGTGTTTCAATCATTTATTTTCTTGTCATGTTGGAAGTACCTGGCTCGGGCTTTTGATATGGATGTCACTCTAATGCCTTGTGTCCTGGTGCAGCTGTTCAACTTTGACATGGAGGTGCGTCCGCTGCTAGAGGTGCTGGTTGGGAAGACCATGGAGCAATCCCTGCTGGAGGTGATGGAGGAGGAGGAGCTGGCCAGCCTGCGGGGGCAGCAGAGAGCCTTCCTGGAGCTGCGCAACGCCGAGCTGGTGGAGGTGCAGCGTCTGGAGGAGCAGGAGCGGCGCCACCGCGAGGAGAAGGTGAGGGGGGGGGGGGGGGGGGGGGGGGGGGGGGGGGACTGTGGGAATGCCCAAAACCTCTTTGTGTGGCTCAGTGCTTCCTTTCTATGGAACTCACTTGGTGTACACACATGGCTGTAAGTTTGATGGGGAAAATATAGGAAGGCACCCCTCGTATATATAAATACAGACAGACAGACACACACACACACACTTAAAGTGTACAGTCTGGCACAGGCTGTACACAAGTAAACTCTTCTTTTGATTTTCATTTTTGCATTTATGGTATTTTTATCCCAGTGAAGATTGAGTATGCATTACGACCTGTGCAATGTGTTGGCTAATGATGGTGTGGTGTAAGGGGAGAACGTGGGTCCCTGGAGTGCCCTGTTACATGCTAATAGACTACATTTACATTTAGTCATTTAGCAGACGCTTTTTCCAAAGCGACTTACAAGGATGTATATATATATACATTTTTACATTTACACTGATGGCACAATGCACATCAGGAGCAATTAGGGGTTCAGAGTCTTGCTCAAGAACACTTCAACAGGAATTGAACTAACAACCTTCTGATTACTAAACGACTTCTCTACCTCCTGTACCACTGTCGACCCTGAGACTACTTTACCATTCAGCATAATTACCTCCGCCAAGGACATAGCGCAGGATAGGGCATTTGGCATTGGTGGAGGGCTGTGCTCTCCGAGTGCCCCTCTAGTTCGATAAGTGCTCCCTCTCCATACTAATATGTAATGATGTCACAGAAATAAGTCAAGGTTAATGTGTGAGGACCCTTGCCCCTCATGAACATCTTGAGTCACAGTCTTTATCATATCAGACTTCAAGATAGCACTTCATCAGTTATATTACTTCCTGTCAATTAGTCCCCTCATATTAGTCATTAGTCCCTCACTGTCTTTTATTTGTTCATTAAGCCTTAGTGGGAAAACTGCCTAATTATCTTCTGTCACTTTTAAAATGAAAATCCATCTGTCATAACACACGGTCACAGAGCCTCATCTCCCTTGAAATCCCCCTTACCAAAACTAATATACCCTAAATACTCAAATAAAACCCGGGATTCAATTAGAGGCCGGGCTTCAGATAGTAGCCGGGGGCGTGGTCGATACGGACTAATAAAGGCCGGGCCCCGAATACAAGCCGGGGGTAAAAAAAGGTACCGGCAGCATATTTTACTGTAGCCTACCAGAATCAGTCCATCAGCACAAAGCAGACATCACCATTTAATTGAATGCATTTCATAAATACATGTTCTCCTCATGTTGGCTAATTTCATGGCAAAAAGAAATGTTTCAGCCTACAAGGCGAACTTGTTATTATACAGTTACTTGTTACTTGTTCTTCAGGCTAATAGAACTTTAATGTTCCAGGTGTTGCGTAGCAACCCATTACTTGCTGACTTCAAGTTACAATGACTTTCCGCTACGTTAAATGACCGGACTTCTTGCGGAATGATATGAAAGATGTGAATTAGAAGAACAAAACCCGTTGCCAATGACAGCGGTCATTAACTTTTCGCAGTGGTGAATATCAAGAAATTACAGACCTGCTAACGTTGGGGTGCCCCATTCAAATCGACAGAACTTTTTTGAACATTCTGAAGAGCCGTAAGAAATAAAGGCCTGCCCCTAATACAAGCCTGCCCCAAATACAGGCCGGTGCACTGTGCAGCCTAAGTAAATAAAAGCCCCGGCCACTATTTGAGGATTTACTATAGGTAAAATAGCTTTTAAGTTCTTTGCTTCCCATAAATGGAACGCTGTTCAAGAGGACTTGAAACTAACCAAGTATTTGTCTGTCAACCAATGTAAGAGCCTTTTAGATGCTAAGGATGTGCCTTATTTAAAATTATTTAACCCTAGATTCTCTGATTTTATTTTACTCTGGCTAACTTCCCCATTAGCTGGATTTGATGTACAATCTCGATTCCAAAACATTGATCATCTTCAGTAGGCAACAGGGACATACACAACTTTGTGATGAAACAGTATTGTAAAGAAAGATTTCTTGTCCATGTTTGACATTCATTCATTTTGCCTGGACAGCTGTATCTTTGTATGTGTCTCAGACGTCTGTCTGTCGCGTGTCTGTGCGTCCTCCAGGAGCGCCGCCTGCGGCAGCAGCGGGATGTGCTGGACCGCGAGCGCGAGACGGCGGACAAGATTGCGGCACGGGCCTTCGCCCAGCAGTACCTGGCTGACTTGGTGCCCTCCGTCTTCAGCTCGCTCCGAGACCACGGCTTCTTCTATGACCCTGTGGAGAGAGGTTAGTCTACCCCTCCTGTCATCTGACAAAATGACAGTCTAGTGATGACATGTGATCATGATGTGTGCTTACAGAGGTAGTCTACTGCATTCTCATGCTTATGTAGTGCTCCTTGACAGCTTCATGTAGCTATGATTGTATATATTCAGTACGCATCAGAAGATAATGGCTCATAGACGCCATTGATCCTGGATATTTGTATGTATATAGTATCAGTTTGCATATAGTATCAGGTTTTGCCCAGGTATGCTGTACATTTCTTTAATTATGTTACTGCTTGTGAGATGTTACTGCTTGAGAGATGATGTGTTATTTATGTGCAATATGTGTCTGCTCCTGTAGATCTGGAGACTGACTTCCTTCCGTGGCTGATGACCGAGGTATCCGAAGCCTTGGAGAAACACAGTGCGGCTAGAACTGTTCTGGACAGTAAGTGGCGTGGCTTTTTTTCCCTTATCAGCAGCTGGCAGAGAGGTCCTAGTTAAGATTCGTGGAACAGCTACATCAAAATCAGACAGCATGCTCTCTACAATTCTTAATAACTACAAATACCGTACTGTACAAATATATCACATACCGTATTGTACAAATACATCACAATTGTATTCCCTTATGTGACACATAATTTGCGCTACCACACACTCTTGCACCTGCCTTATGCACCATCATTTCCCGACTTTTAACCATGGTTTATACATTGATTTTTGCAAACTTTCTGCATTACATAAAATAGTGTAATGTGGTCTATATATGGTGCGGTTAATAGTCGAGAAAATACGATATACTGTTTGTCTTTTATACAAGCAATTATATATTAATTATATAATAATAGTCTGTAAATAATATGTACATTGTCAGTATATTTTTTCTTTTGCTCAAATGCTGGAACCAAATTCCTTGTGTGTGTTAACATACTAACACTTGATTGTGATTCTAGGCTCCCCCAAACTGTTAAGGGTGTGATCTTAGCGCCATCTAGTGGTCAGTTTAGTTATGAAAACTGAAAACGCCTCATTGCCACTGTATCTCTGTTTTTTTTCTGTGTGGGATGCTTTAAAATGCTTTACTGATAGAGGTGTTTACACAAAGAACATAAAAGTATTCTACACGAGTTGGAATCTTGAGAATGTGTGTTATTATGTCACTGATCGATCCATCTCTCCTCTCAGTGCTCATCAAAGATGTTGCAGGGCAGAGACTGAAGCTCTATCAGCCCGTGATGGACTGACCAGTAGAGTGAGTATGAAGAGGCAGACTGCTGCAATGCAAGAAGTTCAAATCACACCTCAATACAAGCATTCACTCTTGTGACTACTGCGTGTTGAATATTGCAATGTAGTGTAGGTGTAGCCCATTTAGATGAGTGGCCCCTGTGAATTGTGCAATTCCGTTGTGATATTTTTTTCCCTTACTGAAGAACTGTAAACTCACAAAAGACCTCAGATTCAATCAGGGACTCTTACTCTGTCCTCAGTACAACTAATTGACTAATTCTGTCCACTCACCTACCCACTAGACAGCTGGTACTAGTAGTATTGCACAATGCTGTTATAGTATTCAGTAGGATGCTACACAGTGTTGATTTGTGAAATGAGTCCCGTTTAAAATATGGAAATAACCATGGATATGTAAAAAGTGAAGAATAATCTTTCATTCATTCATTCATTCATTCATTCATTCATTCATTCACTCACTCACTTATTCTTACATACAGTATATCATTCTGCAGGGAAAAAATCTGTCAAATTTCAATAACAAAACAGAGGCAAAGCATCTGTCAGTATGTCATGTGTTTGCCCATGTAGTTAACTGCATTTGAATGTGAGCATTTAGCCTTCTCTACTCGGAGGAGCGTTGACCGATATCTCGTACAAAGTCTGAGTTGAAGGCTTACAGAGGCTGGCTAAATTGTGACGTGTTCATCTTGTCTTTACAGGAGATGAACAGGAGGGGGCGCTGCTGTCCTGATCACTCAGAACAGTCTGAAGATTTTTCATGAATGGGCCTATATAATTATTAAAAGTCTTGAAAGCACGCACGATATATTGTGTGAATCTGATTCAAATAAAAACGAGCTTTGTTCTCGGTTCAAATGTGAAGTTTGTATGTAGCCTAAGGGAAGTAGTAGCTCTATTTAGTTAGGCCATTATTTGTCGATGTATTGACTGATGTTTTAACATTAAAATGCATTAATTTCATATGCCTTTGACGTTTAACGTTGACATTCACAATTACTGAATTTCTCGTTCCCTAACATTTAAACATAAATATATACATGAATCAGAATGATACCATATATAACGGGGGAAATGTACTTTAAATGGATGAAATCATAGGTACCGGTATCCCATATTCACGACACTCTGGTGTATATTGGATACATAGGCCCATTTTGTTTTGTCTGAAATACATTCTGTTTAAAATGTGTAGGCTAATATGAAGCCCAACACTTTCACCCTATGTCGCTGGCAACAGTTCGATTTTGGTCGTTGGGTGCTGTGTGGAAAGGGTGCGTCGTAGGGTATTTGTTTATCGCTTTGTTTTATTTAATCATTTGAATCACACATCTGTTACTGTTTAACTTCTTTAGCACGTATTCTACCACGTCGCAGACCAGGGCTTGGCTAACTTCCGAACCTGTTGCGCGCAGGTTAGCGCCACAGCTCCTGTTGAAGTGTAGGCTGTAGGCTACTGCTCCGATATATACGGCTCTATTTTAATCCTGCCCGACTATTGGTTGCTGCACAGTTATGAAACCGCCCAACCTGTTCCTCACTTAGCTTCCGAGTGTGCGCCGTGGGTGTATCGGGGTGTGGAAGCAACGCCACCGATGCGCGACTGCAAGACTCGGAAAGAAAAAAAAAAACAGAAACTGACTTTTTTGTTAAGGGGTTATGAGAACATCAAGAAATGTAGACTGACACAAGGTAGACCTAGAGAAAATGTAAATATGTAAGTGTATTGTCCCAAACACACTCAGAGTGCATTTATTTAACTCCTGTTTCAGTGTACTGGCTAGTTCAACGCTTCACAAGAATTGGAAGTGCAGAAGTGACCTGCTTGGACACTTCACCGCAAAACAGTAATCTATTTAGGGAGGCATAGACTGTCGATGGAGTGCATCAACAAAAGGCACCGGGGAAAGACAAACCTATATCCGGCTTGTTGAAAGACAATAGCAACATTTACTTTGATTCCATGTCCAACAATAGGGGAGAGGATCAACGTCTGTTTGGTCACAATTGTAAACAGAGATATTTAATAAAACATTGCTTGTCTAAAATCTATGACAGCCCACTCTAGGCGTAATCTTGATGAAAGATTCTCCTAGCATACACTAATAGGATTTGGGAATGGATGATGATTATGTTCCTGCTCGCTAATAATTGGCAAATATCTGGATCAACGGATTAACGGTGGCCTACACAGTGGGACAATATAAATCCTTTAGAAGTAAAGCCAGGGCGTGTAATTTAGAAAGGACAAGTCAACAAGAATAGGCCGAAGTCAACATGGAGTATCTTGGTTTTCAAGCTCAGTATCCAAATTAACTATTTCAGCTCTTAAATATACCTATAAACTAACAGTTAAACCATAATGTTAGAAGCATAGCCTACATCGAAATCAAGAAGATGGACTTGGGTGTGGGAAGGAATGCAGGGTATAATACTAATTGGAATGTGAATCAATAAAAAGGTTGGTTGAGTAGATGATCCATATCAAGTCAACACAATAACATTAAAAACACGGAGCGTTTTTCTGACCAACCAGAACAGGTTACATAGATAGGATTGTTATCAGTTTGGAATGCGACTATTTATATCCTATTACTTGTAATCACAAGGCGATGAGAAGGTGAACATGCACACTCCTGCCGCATGTTTCTATGCTGGGTATGGGAGTTGCCCTTGCGCCATGTCACACGCTTTGCTCGCCATGGTAGCGCGGTCAACAGAAACTCGCAATCATGCTGCAATCGCGTTGAGGTGCGCGAACTCATAGCGGATCTCCGCGCCCACAGTGCGTCATCGGGTGGAGCGTCAGCCATATTGACGCGCTGCTGACTCCAGGCAAGTTAAGTGAGTGAGAGGAGGGAGGGGAGTGTTCACGTCTGCAGTTTTGTGTACGGACTCAACTGAAATCGCACCTGTTTTGGTAAGTTTTATCTTAAACGAAAAAGACTCAGAATTTCTGTTAACGTTAAGGAGCCAAAATGGGAGAATGCTCTGTCTTTGCTTCGCGCTTGGCTACTTTGTTTCATTCTTATTTCTGACACCGCCCCATTCAGAATGAAAAGAATCTTTCTCAACAGGTGTTTCTGGGATTATTTTCGAGGGATGATGCTAGCAAGTTAGCTCTGAAGATGAGGTTTCGTCTACCGTAACTGGCGCGATGGTTGTCTGTTTCTGAACTCCGAACAGTCCCCCCAATACTAGGATAATTTTCAATAAATAAGGTGTTCGAAGGTTAGTTTATGAGTTGCACACTGGCATCAGGATGGAGGCTGTAAACGATAGCTTTGATAGTTAAATCGGGAGGCAGGCCTAACGTTGAAGACCTAGCGTTAGGATTTTATGAAACAAATCGGGAATGGTTAGATGTTTTGATTTTGCAGGTTTCTTTTTGTGTGAGAAAATGTCAGTATAAACGGCAGATTCAAATTAATGAGTTGAAATCAGACACTGTCTTTCGCCTAATATCATCAGACATTTCCCAAACAAGAACTTGCCCGCTGTGGCTACATCGTTTCCTGTATTAGGCTACATTGACTTGCTAGTGCAGATATGTTAAGAGTGTTGCAGGGAGGCTTGGAGGATGCCGGTGTATTGACCGAGAGGATCTTTAGGCTACAGGGAATGGATGATAAAGGTGAATTCATTGACAGCCATGTTTCCTTTATCCGTAGGTGTAAGATTTTGTTTTGGAAAACTGGTGATTTTTGTTTTCAGGCTGGATAGAGATGCCCAAAGTAGCCTAATCCGACCCCTCCCAAAATTGTATTCACTTCTATCAAGGCTCATAGGCTACCTGGAGGAACAGTGGAAGTGCATGGTTAAATGTTTGCCCTAAAGGGTGGAGACCGAACAAATAATCTTGCCAGCTGAATATCCTTTTGTGGTCTTTTGGGAGAGGCTATGCGCAATCTCTACATTTACACTTATAATCGTGATTCATAAGGCTATACATGGAGTGCTTCGAAATGAGTGCATGCCACAGCGAGTGTTTTAAAGGAGGGCTAGTCCACCTGTGAGTCAGTCTTGCCCGGGTGCCTCAAACTGGTTTCTCTTCTTTCCTGACACAGACGCCGGTGAAGGTTTCATCTATCTGAAGGATTGTTTGACCGATTTTACTGCAGTTGCTGCTGCTGGGAGTTTAAAGAAGGATTCAAAATGCCTAAACCGGTGAGTATTGTTCTTTCAAAGCACAGTTCTCTCTGTAGTAAGAAATAAACAGTCATGTATCCTAGCACAAAGCTCTTCTTGTAGCATATAGCTCACTGGTGGAGCCTACACAACGTGTATTTCACTCAACGTGAATTGGATCTTTCTGCTTTCAGAAGCTATTTAGGCTGCATTTATAGCGAGTCAGGGTAGCCTATATATTTTCTTTTCATTCATACAGTTGTCGTGTGACAGTAGTTTGGGGGTACTCTGCCAGTGTCTGCCAATAACATTAATCCAATTAAATCTGAAATGTAAAACAACGCCGCGTTTCTTGTAATCTTGAAAGAAACGTCTTCCTACTCAGACTGCTTGAGGGAGAATTCACTTTTCTGTCGCGAGGAGGATCAGGGATTCCGCTGACTGGTATTTTTAAGTCTGCGGTTACTGTAATAAGGGCTTCTTTGGGAATGAATGATGTGCTGTACCACCGAATGTGAGCTTTGACTCATCCATCCACTAGAGTCCTCCTGGACGACCTGACCCAGTCACGGTGCTCTTTAGACCGGGGGCGAGTCTGGGACACAACAATGGTGTTTCTCTCTCTAACCAGAAAAAAAGTGGAAGCGTTGTTCAGCATTGTTTGGCAGGAAATAGCCGCATTCATGACCAGTTTTGCATTCCCGGAATGGAAGCAGTGAATGAACGACTGGACTTATAATTTTATTCGAGGATTTGAATAATAATGTACTGAGGAATTCGTTTTCATCCATCTTTTTGAGAAAGAGGAGAGCATTTCACGTTGTTTAATCTTCATGTTGGTGGTGCACCATTGTATCTTCTGGCCATCAGACATTGGCTTCTTGCACAGACATGACAGTTTTTTGGGGGGAATTTTAAGCTCCCTCATGTTGCCCCAGTCAAAAAGTATGTTGTTGGTTTGTTTCTGAAACTGCCTCAGGGTTGTCATGAACTTCAGTGTGGAAGTGACATCATCTCTGGGTTGTGTGGCAACGTGAATTGTGGGACACCATTGATGGAGAGAGAGAGAGAGAGAGAGAGAGAGAGAGCTCTCTCTCTCTTTAGGCCAGAAAACACAAGCTTGTTGTTTTCTTTTCCATGATATCAATAACAGCACAAGTGCTGCTTTACAGCACTCCTGACTCAGTCAGAAGGACACACTGATGTAATGGCTATTTATTTATTTATATGGTTTTATTTGTAAGCATAAGCCCCAACATTTCAATTATATCAAGACTGGGGAAGGATAATGTACATTTTGACATTCGTTTGAACGACATCTACAGGGGTTAACCGTATTACTGAATTATATAAATAGCATGGGATTGGCAAATAGTGGGTTTGTGTGTGTTTGGTGTAGTCAGATCCTCCTCAGAGGTGCCGTGCAGAGCTTTCTAGAATGATGAAATGAGGTTACTGACTTGGCCAGAGTTTTTTTAGGGCAGAAGCTATTTACTGTTAGTGACATGCTTAAAGATGAAAGGGGTAGAGAGGAGGACCATTTCAGATTTGTCGAAATGGTAGAAATGTTCAAAACTGTCCACTTAGAAAGAGCTTCATGGTTGTTTTCTTTCTCACCTAACTGTACCAGTTGAATCACCGCCTTTAGGGGTGTTTGGATGTCTGGGAAAGTCTTAAATTCAGAGAGTGATAAGTTCAGTTTTTTACATTTTACATACAGTGTCTTTGATACTGAACTTCAGTATCTAGTCCATTTAATGTCTGTGTTGTGTAATTAGGTCACATGTGGATGTCATGGCTGTGTTTATGAAAGGCGGATTAGCTCCACACCTCACCTAAGTGTCATGGATTCATAACCTGTTGAATGCTTACTAGAAGTTTCTCTGCAATCTTCCAACCCCCCCCCCCCCCCCCCCCCCCCCCCACACACACACACACACACACACACACACACACACATGGGCATGTCTCACCTCTTTGTCAAAGGGTCCCCCTCATCAGGACCTGCCTTGTGACTCAGCCACCCTGGAATGCTGGTGACTTTCTTTTCCTTTCCTTGCCATGCCATTCAGAGGATAGGACGTTCTCTCATCGCCCAAATCCAGTTTCCCCGCAGCGCGTCGGGTCCGCTGTGAGATTATGACCTCACCCGTAGGAGGTGTG
Source organism: Clupea harengus (assembly GCF_900700415.2). NCBI lineage: Eukaryota > Metazoa > Chordata > Actinopteri > Clupeiformes > Clupeidae > Clupea > Clupea harengus. The sequence goes on from NC_045166.1 coordinate 24,916,570, forward strand.
CGGCCAGTCGGGCCTCACTCTGCCTGGGTGTTTCCCCTCATTGTCAGACGGCTTATTGTTACTGCTTGTTGCGTTGAATAATTGATAGGCTGTTGATGGGGCCTGTTACGACGCCTTTTTGGGTAATGTTTAATTAAAGTTCCATTCATCGTTTGGTTGGAGTCAGACTCTATCAAGGCAACAACTAGTGTGGGTAGCAAGGGGATGAGGATGATTGGTGAAAGTGACTACCTAACGTACGTGCTAGAACAGCATGAAGTCTGTTTGAAAAGAACTACCTCCGAAAGGCCTCTTTGGCCATGATTTTGACTAGTCAGCTGCAACCTCACATGTGTATGGTTATATTCTAAGGTTGTTTGTGAAGCTAGTTGAGTTGCCATGCCTGTGCTCTTGTGAAAATCCATTCAAAACACCACCACTCACCAAGTGAGGTGAGCTCACTGTCGTATGTCTTTTAACGATCGAAGTTCATTCTTGAGTCTTTAAGAGACACCTTGATGGTGAAAAACCCTTTGTGGAAGTGTCTATGGCTGTGTGAGTGTTTGTCACACATACCCGAACACACAAAGACGTCTTGAGGAACTTGTGGTTTTATGATGGCTCTCAGAATGAATAAAGACCACTTCTTCTTGTGATGGAGGTCCGGCTCCTGCCATCTTACCCTAAAACACAATCCTGTTGTGGGTCCTTTTTTGTTTTAGGGGCCATTCCACTCCCCCTTGTCTCCTCTGCCACCCTGTCACTCAACACAAAAGCAGCTTTATGTTTATGGTCTTTTAGTGCAGAAACATGACCCTCTTCCGTCACTGCTCTGTGTCTGGCATCTTTCAAACAGATGCTTCTAGCACACACACACACACACCCACTTGTCACTTCCACTTTCAGTAGAAAAGATATCAATGTGTGTGCATCCCATGATTTAAAATTGAGGAGAGCTTCTCCTTTTTTTGTCCAGGTGCAGGTTACATACAAACAGACACCCAGACTTCTCTTTTCAGTATAAGGCAGCCATAGCAACGGTGTGTGTATATTGCGGTCGCTTTGTTAAAAATAGAGAGAGAGATGACTGTGATTCTCCCCTTTAACATCCTGTGCTGGTAACCCTGGCGAACGGACTTGGGTGAATGGGCCTCACAGTTGATGGCTCATTATGATGTCATAAAGGACTGGCCCCTGGCCCAGTGGAAATTCCGTCCACGTCTGGCCCCCGAGAAGTTTCTGGAACCGAGATCACTGCTGCACTCATAGCGGAATATCTGGGTGAATAAGCAGCCTGGCGACATTCAGGCTGTCGGCATGCCAATGCCTCCAAGTAAACGCACACGCTGCGTCACACCCACCAGTAGCTTCCTGTCTGTTCATTCGGACAGGCGTCCGTGATCTGCCCTATTCAAATGGCTACAGGTCATACCATTTCTAATCTGCGAAAGGGAAAGCACAGCGTTCCACAAACTGAAGACAGTTTGTTTTATCACACAGACAAATCTGACATTGCTTTAGTTTCACCCTAAATGTGCTTGGTGTTGCATGTCACTGATATTGTGGCAAATGTGGACCCTCAAACGAATCCTTCCACCCTACCTCACCGGCTATTCAGCCACAGCTCCTGTTCCAGGAAATAAACTGAAACCACCCCTCTGTTTGCCTGCATGCAGCCATTCAGCAGCCTGGCCCTTCACTGCCTTGTTCCTTCACGCTTACCTTTTTAAGAGCACATTCTAGTCAAAGTGCTCCGCTGGTTTTCAATGAGCCAGCTGGGTCTTTCAGATAGTCCGAGGAATAACGGGCATGTTATCAGCACTGACACCTCCATCAGTGAATTAGCTGAGCTGAGGTCAGTTTTACTCAGTGGCCGTTTAAGGCCCCCCCTCCCAGTTGTGCAGATTCTGGAACAGGCGGAGGGGAAGGGTCCATTAAAATGCGCGGTGGCGTAGCAGAGGGACCACAGGGAGGGCTAGGCTGAAAGGGAACCTTTGTTTGGCCCACTAAACGGCCGTCTCTTTCCCCTCTCCGATCCTGTTTTTTTTTTTTTTTCCTTCTTTTCGTCTTTCTCTCGTAGTTTCTTCCTCAGCTGTGGGAGGTGGGAGGCTGTTTTCCGACCGACAGAAGTAAGACTTCTTTCTGAATGTTTGTGTGTGTGTGTGGCTGGCTGACCCAAACGGACACACAAACAACAATCAGACAATCAGACTCACCTTCAGATCATTTTTTTTGGCCAGTGGAATTCGTTCCTGAACCTCTCCAGTCATCCCTTTACCCCATACCACCCCCATACTGGCAGTAGAGCTTTGGCTTCCTCACACAGTCGTTCTCAAAGCAGGGGTCTTTTCAAACCCCACAGCCAAAGGTCTTCCAAGAGCTGTGCTATCCTATCCCCAGCACTATTAGAAATGTGTGCGTGCTTGCGTGTGTGTGTGTGTGTGGGGTGGGGCAAGAGAGAAAGTCTGGTGGTGCAGATAGAGGCTATACATGTGATCACACACCTTTCTGTCTTTTAGCTCCTCTCCCTCGCTTTCTATTTCCCCCTTGCTCTCTCTCTCCCCCTGCCCTCTCTCATCTGCCCCTCTCTCATCTGCCCCTCTCTCCATGCCCCTCTCTCTTTTACAATGGGCCCAGATGAAAGATGGATGGCATGTTGACCTGCCTCTGCTTCTGTCTCCTTGTGTATGGACCTGAGGCAGCTGCCCTCCACCTTTCATTGCCTGGCAATTACACGAGTCAACACAACAGGCCTTGATTCACACACACACACACTCTGGCTCATCCTATTTAACACACACACACGCGTGCACACACGCCTTTGCACACACTTTCTCTGCCTTTCTTTGTCTTATAGGTAAACTTCTTTATTGCTGTTAACAATGAAAATGTATGTAGTTTTTTTCTGAAATACGCCCTCATAGCACAGAGGTACCAGGTGCATGCACTGTAAGAACCCCTTTTCTGTCTGAGATATGATTTCAGGCAGAATCCCACCCACACAGTCTCTGATCGGTAAAGACAATCCATTAGCCTTTATAGTTCTTTTTTTTTTTTTACAATCCCATCATAGTAATACATCATACAATAACAGACATGAGGCTGCTTCTCACTTGCTACTGTATGGTGATAATGTGACTGTTATCTAATCTAAATGGTTATAGCCTCAACAAGACTGCACCCCATTCCAACCGAACTTCAGTGTTATTGCCTTGATTTGTGCTGTCATGACTTCCCAAATAAATGTAGTGTCTGTCAGTCACCAGGCCACTCATGTGTCTGAAACAATAGGCTAGGCTTGATTCTAGAAAGCCTCAATAAAACTTTTCTCTTTTGTGTCTGATCATGTCATAAAAACGTCCCTCAGCTCTTGAGCCTGAACTCCCTCCTCCCCTTGTCTGTGTTTAGAACTCTCTGCTGTCAATCATTAATGGAGACTTAAAGGGATTCCTGTGTTCAATTTAAAAAATATATATATATTTCTGTTCAGTCACTGTAAACGTCATTGGCCTCACTACTGTGGTGCACATACCTACCGTAAACATTGCCTGGGCTGACTGTCCTTCAGTCCTTTGTGCTCCCCCACCCCCTGTCCCCTGTCCCCACCCCAACAAACACTCATCCCGCACTCCTGTTGTCAGTAGCTGTCATGTGCAGAGTGAAGTGTTGCTCATCTGTCTGCTGCGAGCACAATAGCCAATTGAAATGAAATGGCAAATATTGATTCCCCTCTCGCTCTCTCTCTCTCTTTCTTTCTTTGTGTCTCTCTCTTTGTCCCTGACACTCCCTTTGTGTAAACACATTGACATGGCTGGGGTTTTCTTTTCATATTGTGGCTATTCAACTTGAGTCTCCTAAAAAGACTTGTGCCTATCTTGGTATTGCTTTTGGGATCCTGTTATGTAATGGCTGCAAGGACTGGTCGCGGAGCTGTAACGGACCGTGTTGAAATGAATTCCTCTTTCCATTCTTCCTAAAACATCAGTCCCATCTCCTATTTTGAATTGCTGTTTAATGAACAGCCTTATTCCGTTTTATAGTTAGCTATTCGTGGTGAACATTTTATCAGGGCACACCTCTTTAACCTTTTAATCTGGCTATTGAAGCAATCTCACTGTTTGCTTCAAGTGACCAATCTCTCCCAAAGAACTCCAGGTCATTTTTTTTCTGACTAACTCTGGTTTCTTCTCTGTCCCACCCTTCCAGCTAAATGTTCGCGTCACCACCATGGATGCGGAGCTGGAGTTTGCCGTCCAGCCCAGCACCACAGGCAAGCAGCTCTTCGACCAGGTTAGTAACTAAAGGCCCTAAGAAGCACCTTCCACCACTTGCTGGATCCAAAGGTTGTGACATTAATTGAACATGCTGGACCTAAAGGAACTGGTTATAATTGGTCCACTGCTGCTTAATGCCACAGTTTTTATCTGTGATGACCTGTATGTGAGCCAATCAAACAGTACAACATTTAAGTAGATCTCATCTCACGTGCTGTTCAGCTGTCTATTCCATTTAGCTATTCCATTAAGATGATCCCCCAGACTTGAAACCACTCTCTAACTTTAGTGTTGAGCTACTGTACCTGGAACCAGTATTGAACAGTTAGCAGGAAAACGTCCGTAACTTGGGTCTGCTAATTGGGCCTTACAGTAGGGTAGTAATTTATTTGTCTTAGTATTAGCTTGATGAACAGCTCAAAGGCTGTATGTGGGAGTGGGAGCGATCTAGCTCTGTTTGAAGATTTGGTTCCTCCTTGAATACCTTTCAGGCCTCCATGCTCTCATGCATGCTTTCACGGTTTCGTCCCTTTATGTGGCCCAAACCTATTCTGGTTCCGCATTCCGCCTTTCAATGCCATTTATCCACCCATCTGTAACATGTGTAACACAGTCCTTGCTAGTGAGGGTCACCTTCAATGGCTTGTGGAGAGCCAGGCCATGACCGGTCTTATCTCCCTCCAAAAAGAAATGTGTTTGCCAGACCGAGACTTGTCCATTGTGCGACAGACAACCCACATCCACCTAAAGGAATTTCGGTTGTCTGACAGAGAGTATAGGCACATAGAAAAGCCATGCCGTGGAATGCGAGGTGATGTTATCGGGAGACGTGGTCGTCGAAATCAGCATCTCTCAGAGTTTGCTAATGGATCGCCTGTGAGCCAATATTTGGCCTTGTGCAGAGGAAATATGTCAAGTATCTGTAAACACGTACAGACCATTAGCTCATTTTTGCAAAATGGAGAACCCTCCCCAACCCCCAACACGCCCCCCCCCCCCCCCCCCCCCCCCCCCCCCCTCAAAACCAGGCGAACAGGGTCCACCGCTGCATCCCAAAAACAAATCGATGTGAGGAATGTGAGTGAAGCATGGGAACAGATCTTTGAGTTCATGAGTCACGAATTATTGATTCACTAGTGTAAGATACATTTGATTTATCAAATTTATCTAATCATCACTTCAATCAGGGACTCTTACTCTGTCCTCAGTACAACTAATTGACTAATTCTGTCCACTCACCTCCCCACTAGACAGCTGGTACTAGTAGTATTGCACAATGCTGTTATAGTATTCAGTAGGATGCTACACAGTGTTGATTTGTGAAATGAGTCCCGTTTAAAATATGGAAATAACCATGGAAATGTAAAGCAGAGTCGGACAGGAGAGAGCAAGTTAAAACTGGGACAAAAGCCCAGAGAGGAGTAAGGCAAAAGGATAAATCTTAAGTGGTCAAGGCTGGGGCACAGATAAAGGAAAGTTTCCAGACATACATGTGTCAGCAGATTAAAAGCAGAAGTTCTGTAAATGGGAAACACCACAAGAATCATGCGTTATAACTAAGTGCCGAGTGGAAGACAGTGTAGGTGGGCGGCGCAGGGGGCCAGAAGTGACATCACAGAATTAGGCCTTAAAAGTGCAAGCATCCTCTGTTTAGACTCTAGAATGCGAATTCTCCGGCTTGCTTGACTGTACTTGACTGTCTGTTGGGCAAGTTGTATTGTGTCAGTACCTACCAGTAAAACTCAACCTTGTTACAACAAATTGCTTCGTATGGTGGTTCCTCTCCAAAACAACACGACAGAGTAATTTTACTCTAACAATAGGTGGTTATGATGCCTCGAGAGTATCCATGTCCAGACCTGACTTAACTCTGATCATAGAATAGAAGCATTTCAAAAACAAGATATCTTCATAGCATAGCCAGAGGCCTCGATAGCTGTCAAGTCTAAACACAAACTTTATAGGACACACACGCGTATAAATGCACTCATACGTTGGAATATGCATTCTGCCCGTATCTGGTTGCCATTAGGCCAAACTTGTAGTCTTACAGGCCGACTGTACCTCTCTAAAACTAGTACTTCAGCATGCATTGACGGCCTCAATTCGTTTCTAGATGGGAACAGAAAGATCCTACTTTCAATGTTTGAACATTGAACATCAATGACCCTTGACAGTCTTCATGTCCACGGTGGGAGTGGATTGTACCACAGCCTAAACTCTGAAGGTGCAGTGATTTTTAAACCGGTCTCAATTACCTCAGCGGGAGAGAAAGGCTGTACACGTGAAGGTTCTTTGTGCCTTTCAACTACTTCCTGTCAAACAAGTTTGTAAGTTAGGTGTGTGAGCTTGAGGGATTTTAATCTCACAATTGGAAATGCCAAATGAGCCGTGGGTGTGTGCAAAGAAGACATGAGCTAATTGTGTGTTTTTGAGGCGTTTAGTTTGAGGAACCTGATCAGTCAGATGATGGAATTCATTGATTGAGGGCCTTTCCTTAATCTACTATCACTTGGGCTGTGATTGAGTTGGGGGTAGCATGTAGGTGGATACAATAAAAGTGTCTGCCAGATGCATAAATGTAAATAATGCTTACACGGAACATTCTAGAATACTTTTATCTTTGACTTGGCCCATCAAGCCCCTTGTCATTACTCTCTATTAGTCACTGATTTATGAGGGACCTCCAAGTCTTCTCACCTGTGTCCGAAATGCCTGTTGTGAGTTGCTGTGCTCCATTGCACACTCTGGCTAATGCATAGTGTCAGTCTATCAGGCAAAGCACTTCACTGCGCTCACTGTTCTCTGTGTAATTGCTATTATATGACCATGAAAAACTTCACTCTACTGCAGCACTGCACCCCTGCATGACAGCCAGCCACTTGTAAATCGGTACATAATGACTATCTCAAATCTGGCCGATTGTATTTAGAAGGTTCTCTGCAATGACTATCCTTGAAATCCCATTTGTTTTGATTTAATACCTTTGGACTCCCATTGAACATTGTAGAAAATAAAATGCAGTGCCAAACGCCAAACATGTGTCAGGGGAAGATCATTGTGATTAATGCACGCTGACCATATCAGACGTGCGCTAACCCTCTCCACAAATAGCTTTGTGGTTACACCCATGTCTCACACCCATAGAGTTTTATTTATTTAATTGGTTGGCATCCTAACTCTGGCAAGCGTTTACTTCTGTTAGGTGCCGTCCTACATCCACTGCTGAAACCCTCTGCTTAGTAATAATGGCAACTACACGCTGCTCTAAAAGTGGCCTTCCCCCATCCAGATACACTACATTCTGTCAAAGGTATGTCCGATGCGTCATTGCAGCGCGAGTGCCTCTGCTATAACTGTCTTTAATCCTCAAGTTATTCATACCTAGTACGGATGTGACTCTTGACACTTGCTAATATCTCAACAACCCCAGTCTGTGAGTCTTTATACAGTAATACTTCAGTCTTTAGAGTTTATATGCTGTGGCACTATTAAACATATGCTGCCTCAGAAATGACCCATCTGCAAGAACCACTACTTGAATTCACTTAGATGTATGTAAGATATGATCTCTTGGGACATCTGTGGTAGCTTTTCCTTTAAAGCCTTCTCTGACATTTTGCATCAAGTGTCCATGGGCGACAGTGGTATAGGAGGTAGAGAAGGAGGTAGAGAAGTCGTATAGTCGTATAGTAATCAGAAGGTTGCTAGTTCAATTCCCTGTCGAAGCGTCCTTGAGCAAGACACTGAACCCCTAATTGCTCCTGATGTGCAGTGTGCCATCAGTGTAAAATGTAAAATGTGTATACATCCTTGTAAGTCGCTTTGGATAAAAGCGTCTGCTAAATGACTAAATGTAAATGTAAATGAAATGTGGGTTACGGTCTACATAGATTTTGTCCTGTAGCCTTACACCCTTCTTGGTGTAAGGTAGCTGATTTGCCTCATTATGACAATAAAGGTAATTGTAGCGATTATTGACTAGACCAATTAAACTATGGTAGCTAGTCTTGGACTTTTTTTTTATCAGGTCTAGTGTTTGCATCTGATGTATAGGCTTTGACCCAGGAAGTCATCAGCCAGCCCTGGTCAAGCCTCTGGGACTAAGTTAATCGTCTCGCTTCTGCTTCCCCTGGTGAGCACTGAGTCGCTAATGCTCCTGACCTAATTCAATTACTGTCCAGGACTCAGACTACAGTAAGCTCCCAACGGGAAGGCTGCCGTCTGTGGACACATACACAAACATACACACACACACACACACACACACACACACACTCTCTCTCTCTCGCCACTCGGATACTCATGTGACTTGTGCAATGACACCTGTTGTATACAAGTCATCTGCACACGCTCTTATACTCATAGTCACAGAGACCTGCATGGTCTGTCCATGACACGCGCACGCACACACACGCACACACACACACACACACACACACACACACACGATACACACACACACACACACACACGATACACACACAGGCAGACTCCACACACACAGGCAGACTCCACAACTATGTGGAAAGGCTGAGTAAGAGCAGTGGTGAGCTCATACCCAGAGGACTGGCCAGCTGTGGCCGGACTGGGCCTCAGTGGGCGTTGGCTCCAGCCACTGTTGTTCCGCTCATGGCCAGAGGGGGCGCCACCATCATCTCCAGGAGAGCCCAGGCCCTTAAGTGTTTGTTCAGGAGAAGATTTGGTCTCTCCCTCTCTGTCTCTCTCTGTATGTGTGTCTCTGTAAAACCTTCATGTAACAGCTGGTTGCTACGTCTACAACTTGAGAACGCTTAGAATGAAATGGTAAATATGATCACCATGGAGGGAAATGCCTTTTGAGATCAAAGTCAAAGTAGCTTTATTGTCAATTACTTTGCACGTCAAGACATACAAAGGAATCGATAGGACGTTTCCCACTCTCCCGCGGTGGAACATTATAAAGTGCACTGGCACAACAGATAAGACAAGACCTTTCCTACAATCATCTAACATTTCCTACAGAGATCATCTTCTCCCCAGCCTGAGCAAGACACACACACACACACACACACACAGAACGTTGTGTTTAAGGCCTCAAATGGGTGTGATCCTGGACTGGAACATCCTCCTAGTCAGCTGATTCAGTGAACTAAAGTGTGTGTGTGTGTGTGTGTGTGTGTGTGTGGGGCTGGCTGCAGGGGCATTCTTTTCACCACAGTGTGCCCTCACCCATTATACCACCGCAGCTCCAACTTTTCTCAGACTCTGCTTTCTCCGTACAAGATGAGGGGGAGAATCCTCCGCTGCCCTCGCCCTCCTCCTTCTCTGTAAGCCCTGAGGTGGAAGGGAGTGGGGAAAAAACCTAGACTGACACAATCACTTTTTTTATTCGTCCGCTCAAGACAGGAGAAGCAGCAGCAGCAGCTGCTGCAGACGTGTGTGTGTGTGTGTGTGTGTGTGTGTGTGTGTGTGTGTGTGTGTGTGTGTGAGATCCATCAAGCAGTTCTCTGAGTGTGTGTGTTTGCCTCGGCGACCGGTGCGTTGATTTCATTTGGGTTCAGTGATCAGTGCTTTGAAGTCGGCCGCCACACCCAGCTCGCCCGGGTTGGACAAACACACCGTGCCTCAAATACTTTAAACTCTGTGAGTGGCTGTCTATGCCTCTCTTGCAGACTCTACTCCCACAGATAAAACAGCCTCTTGGGTTGATGTTTCGAGTTGTTTTATTGGGGTATTAGTACATATAGGCCCAAATTTACGAAGGGTGTTCTAACATTTAAGCGTCTCTTAAATTACTTTTGCATTATTAATTCACCCTCCGTAATTCTGTGATGAAACACCAGGTCGTCGTGCGATTAGCCAAGTTGGACACATCTAAGAGAAAAGCGCCCTTCATAAATCTGGCCCATAATGTTGTGCTAAAAGCTCCATGAGTACTGCTAGCTTCTGTGGCTTCTCTGTGTTGGGATATGTGAGCCTCCTTTTAACATGAAAGTGGACAGAGATCTCTCATTGTGCAGCAGTCTCCCACAGACATTTCCCTCGAGAGACCTAATCCCTCATTAAGTTGCCTCCTCATGGCTTCGGCATTCTCTCTCTCTGTGTGTGTGTGTGTGTGTGTGTGTGTGTGTGTGTGTGTGTGTGTGTGTGTGTGTGTGTGTGTGTGTGTGTGTGTGTGTGTGTGTTTCTCTCGCTCGCCATTCCTCTCTCGCTCCCTCACCACCGCCTCTCTCCGTCCTGCTATCCTAAGGCTGAAAATTATGAAAGGCGTGATTGTGTCCAGAACTCAGTTGAGTTTAATTACAGGTGAAACTTCTTTTTTTTTTTTCTCTCTCTCCAGATCTCTCATTTCAGTGTGGTAGATGCCTCTAAACAAGGGGGGAAAAAAACAAATCTCTCAATCGGACTCATTCATAGGAGTCTCTATGGCGCTACTTTAGCCCTTTCATATTAGGTGACTGGGAGAGAGAGAGGCTGGATGGAGGGAGAGAGAGCGGAAGGGAGTGTGTCAATGTGTGTTTGTGTGTGTGTGTGTGTGTGTGTGTGTTTGCACGCGTGGAAACTTGTGTATGAGAAACGCAATAGGCGGCAGTTGTTTGGTGAAAATTCACTCTCAAGTTATCTCAGGACTCCGGAGTTGTAGATCAGTATATTTATTCAATAACAATTGCAATCGGGCTCACTCACAGCGCAAGGATGAATGTGAAGCAATTACATCAGTTACATCGCACAGGGTTTATATACTTAAGATTTATCTACTCCTGACGCCATCTCAGTCATCTCAGTCATAATAGTCACTATTGACTAAGAGCTCTAACTGAGCTTCCTGTCTTCCAAGGATGTCAGTTCCACACAAGGTCGAAAAAGGCACAGTTCGACCCTCCCTATCACCACTGAGCTCACCCAAACATAGACAAGAGGTTCACCTTCACTTACGCATGTAGATCTTACACATATGCAGACTAAGTGGCGCCAGTACCTAATAATCAAAGTTACACATATACACAGGAACACAGAAAAACCATGTCCCTGCATAAGCATAAGCACATGATTCATACAAAGTAATTATTAATACCACACACTTGATTTAATATATTCTTAAGTCATTAACAGTGTTTGGAAATGATCTCCATCAGCAGTGTTTCCTAGTGTTGAGAAAAAAACAGAGCGAAATAGGTAGTTGTCGTAAAATAGGTCTCGAGTCAGACTGCTCAGATAAAAAGACAAAAGACTGAAGCCGCCCTCCCACATGTTTCTTATTCACAAGCATTCAGGTCCAGGATTAAGCAGGTTAAGCCACTGACTGAGTGTGTCGGAAAAGTAGACACAAGTCATTTTTCTGAAAGAGCTTCTGTAGAGGAGGAAAGAGGTACTTGTATTTGCTACAAATAGGTATTGGTCAGGCCAGCGTCAGGCCATCGGGGGGGTGGGGGGGGCTCAATTGAATTTGGGGGACACAGGGGATTAAGGAGTTGGGGGCTGGATATGGCAAACAGTGTAAACATAAACAGCAGGCCAATAAAGACCCATGCCTGACCCCCCCTCCCATTCTCTAGCGTGCCAGCGTTTGATTCAGTCGCCCGTGCCATTGTGAAGGCGCTCTCGTGGAAAGAATCGGTGCCTTGCCGTTATTACTTGAGATATGAGCACAATAAAAACGCCAGCGGATTTATGGTCGCCCAGGGGGTGGAAAATGGAAGGGAACAATGACACGCCATGGTGCCCTTTTTCTCCCCGTCCCTCCGAGTCACATCAGGACACGGGGCAGGATCTGATTACATGGTCCCCCTCTCGCACTGCTGCAGGTAGCTGTGGGCCCTATGTGGGCTTAGATTCCTGCTGGTTCTCCTGAGGGCCTTCTGTCCTGATCGGACGAGATTTTAGTTCCTGCTTTCTGGTCAGGGATTTAGTTCGGGAGTGAATTCTTGTGCGGGACTTAACGGACTGTCTGAAGATCGGACGAGAACTAAATGTTGCAACTAGCATTTTAGTTCCTGCTTTCTGGTCAGGGATTTAGTTGCGATCGAGTTCTTGTTCCGAACGCAGGCAGGAGATTCTTTGAGGGTTGTGATCTTCCTGCTTTGTGTGAAGAGCTCTTGTGGGCCATGTTTCAGTATGTTCAGATCGACTTCTCCTCAGTCGACTCACATCTGCCGTTTTTGAGTTCTATTTTTTACGCTGCTTGTTTTGAAGCCTCTGCGGCCTGCCTTTTAACTTCGCACACAAGCCAGTCATTAGAGCACTCAAACCCGCTAATTGTCCCCCGCCAGGGTTGAGGCGTTGACTGCATGTGACCCAACTCTCCTCTGTCTCTTTTTCTCTCTGTCTCTCCCTCTCCTCCTTTCTCTTCCCTCCCCTCTTCTCTCTCATCACTCTCCCCTCTGTTACTGCGTGTCTCCATGCTGTCTAAAGAAACTCTTTTGGACGAACGCCTGACCCCACCTCTGTGTGTGTGTGTGTGTGTGCAAAATAAAGTTTCAGATAAAGTTTTGTTTTGTAAAGTTTGTTTCAGTAAGGCCTTCACCATTCTGAAGCGTAATCATAAACATCAATGGATTGTGGGCTAAACTCAATTGTAAACAAACAGTGACTAGTTTGCCTTGAGACACTGACTCCAAGGGCTGTACCTCTAGGCTCGGTGCCCGGCGGAACCAGGGCTCGTGTTACGGAATCGGCATCTCCATCCTCGTTCTTTTCTCCACTGACTTCATTGTTTGGCTGTTTTTGTTTGTGCTAGAGGTCATGCTTCTTGCCACCCAAGAGAGGCGGAACCCACATAGATTGGTTTGAGATGAGGTTGCATCACCTACACTAATTCCTTATTTGGGACATTAGCAGTGTTGGGTGGATTTGATATCATGAGTCGTACGTACAGTATGTGTACATTAGTCCAAGGTTATCACCAACAACATTTTTTTTCTGTCCCAAGCTTTTTCTGTAAGTTAAGGACAAGGTTGGGTTGCCATCTTGCTGCAATTTAGTGGAGTGAGATTGATCACACACCACAGCCATCTTGCTGCAAAATGTGCAAATCATTTTCACAAACATATCATTTATGGGGTCTTTGATAGTGGTGAGAATGGTCGTAAATGGCCACTGTGGTAAGATGGCGTGAGAAAGGAGCGTGTTGCATCTGCCTTGTGCTTTGTGTATCCGAGCTGTCAGCACGCTGTCACGACAGCTCAGTAAATCTGGCACAGCGCTAAGGGACACACACACACACGCATGCACGCACGCCTCAAGAGTTAGCTCAAATCATGCTATCCAAACAAAGCTGGGATCTTGGTATGAGAAGTGCCTACTGTCATGGTCCTCTGAACGTGAGCATGGCTCTCCTCCAGCTGTGGTGCAGCAGTCCTGACTGTGTCTGTCTGCTCCTGCATGGGTCAACAGTGTCAAGACCTCCAATAATTACCCATAAATAGAGTTCCAATAATTACCCATGCTGATTTGAATGTGTGTGTGTTGATTATACCGAAAGGTTTATGATGTAAAGGGCAACATTTGGGGCAAAACTTATGGACACCATCACTAGAAACAACTTAAATGTAATTCATAATTTCCATTATCACAGGTTTGGATTTAGATGGCCACCCCAATAGTGTGTTATGTAGTGACTCAGTAAGACCGTGCCTGTTTGTATAACTAAATGTGTTTATTGTTTCACCTACAGGTGGTCAAGACCATCGGCCTGCGGGAGGTCTGGTACTTTGGGCTGCAGTACATGGACAGCAAAGGCTACCACACCTGGCTTAAACTGGATAAGAAGGTAGAGACTCTCTCTCTCTCTCTCTTTATCCCTCTCTCTTTCTTTTCTTTTCTTTTCTTTTCTTTTCTTTTCTTTTCTTTCTTTATTTCTTACTTTCTTTCTTTCTTTCTTTTCTTTCTCTCCCTCCCACTCGCTCACTCACTCGCTCACTCACTCCATAAACTATAGACTTACACGACCCGATTTAAACCGGTCAGCGTTACTCCATTGTTGTGTTTGTGCGGTTTGTTTCTTATTGAGTGTCAAACCTTTGTTACACAACATGGCTCTGGTAACACTTGTAACACAACCATTAACAGCAGTGTAGGACATTAAAGTTTCAGAACCATTTTAGTCTTCTATAGCCAGTTTGTTAAATGATCAGATTCCTGAAAGCTAGGGATCCAGTTAAGAAGTGATGGCAGCCATCTCTCAGTGTGTGCATGTAGAGTTAAAGTAAACCTTGACTTGACCATCTGCAGGTTCAGGCCCTTGATTACAAATTCCTTGCCTCATTTGACCAGCCTGCCCAATCCTCTCTATCTGTAATTGATACTACATGGCCACATTCCTCAGAAGGGTGGGGCGCGGGGACTTTCGCTCAAATACCAGCCTCACGCTTTCAAGGAATTAATAGACACCCACATCTGTAAACATCAGATGGGGTAAACAACCACACTGCCAACACCTCTCTGTCAGTTGTCTTGTCAGTGTTCAGTGAACAGCCTTCTTTACAGTGAAATTGGAGTGTGTCTGCGTTGAACTCAATGTGACCCTGAAGAAACGGACCCAGGTGGCCTGCTGTTGTCCCTGGGCAAACACAGCCCTTTGCGCGCTAACGCTAGCATGCCAGCTCTGACGCCCTGTGACCATGTAAGCTCAGGTGCAGCCCAGCATCCCTGCCCCCCCCACCCCACCCCTGCACCCCACCCCACCCCACCCCCAACCCTTCCTCCTTTGTGGTCTCACCTGAAGGTGAACGTGAGGAAAGGAGGTTTTCTAGCAGGAGTGTGTGTTTCTGATGAGCCCAATACCCTCCATTCTCAATATTGACTGAAGACACAGACACTCGTAACACTGAGATCTGCATGCGGCCCATTCGAAAACGTCTTCGAGGAACAGGCTGTTCATTGCCCAGAGTTGAACAAGTTGGGCTCAAATTTGACATTTGTTTTATAGTAGGGACAAATTTGAGTATTTACAGATGGGGCTGGCCTAAGCGGAATATTTCCAGTCTTTTTTTTTTCTTTTCTAAACGGGACTCTGAAGCCTGTGGTGTAGGGGATAGTTAGAAGGGAGGAAGATCTGGAAAAAAAAAATCCACCAGCGAGTGTTTTTGTGCTGACACTGGGCGAAAACTGGGCGCACAATGGAAAGTGGAATATTCCAGACTCTGTTTCTCTCTCCCAGAAACTTGCTTTTACTCACACTCACACTCACACTCACAGTTCCTCTTCTGAGTGCTGAATTGACTACTATGCATATGCCATGGCAAAAAAAAAACAAGAATAAAAAGTGAAGTGATACTTGCAGCAGATGTCATTAAGGGGCACAAACCAACTCTTGCAGATTCTCACATCTTGTGTTACTGAAGGAGTATTAGACTCAGCGTAGGTGCTCTGTGGTGACAGTTGAAAGCATATGATGTTTGTGGGAGACAGTGGTACAGGAGGTAAAGAAGTTGTTTAGTAATCAGAAGGTTGCTAGTTCGATTCCCTGTCGAAGTGTCCTTGAGCAAGACACTGAACGAACCCCTAATTGCTCCTGATGTGCAGTGTGCCATCAGTGTAAATGTAAAATGTGTATACTTCCTTGTAAGTCGCTTTGGATAAAAGCGTCTGCTAAAGGACTAAATGTAAATGTAAATATGACTGCCCAGTCAGTGGAGCTGTAATACGACACCAGCTTGGCTTCCAGGGTTTGCATTTTGAACAGCTGACATTGAATGTCCACCCACGAGGTGCATATGAGCAAGTCTGTGACCGATTTCCCACAACAAGACTGTTAACACTTTATTTTCGTTTCTCTCTCGTCTCCCTCTCCCTTATTGTTTCTGTTTTCATTTTCATTTCCTCTTCCCTGGGTTTTTTTTTCTTAACCTGCCCCCCCCCCTTCCTCCATCCTCTTGTTTACCACCTTTCTGCCTCCTCCTTCGCTCCTCGACCTCAGGTCTCCTCACAGGACGTGAAGAAGGAGAACCCCCTGCAGTTTAAGTTCCGGGCAAAGTTCTTCCCAGAGGACGTGGCTGAGGAGCTGATCCAGGACATCACACAGAAGCTCTTCTTCATGCAGGTGAGGAACCAACCACAGCCATCTCCCTGTACGTGGGTCACAAGCCTACTTGTTTTTACAGATGGGAGTTTTTTTTTTGCTTGGCCCGATAGATGATCCATTAAGTTCTACTTGGAGCCCTGAGTAAGGGGTGTTTGTAATATGCCTTTGGAACCCTTTTGGGGTATCAACTCAATGGCAAGGAACCCTGGAAGACCCCTTGTTCAGAATCAGAATCAGAATCAGAAAGGTTTTTACTGCCAAGTAGGTTTTCACCTACGAGAAATTCTTTGTGGTACAATGGTGCAAACAATAAACATATACAATAAACAATACACATATTAATTATATTATATTAATTATACACATATTTGTTGTGTAGAACCCTGGCAGAAAGGGTTGTCCAGGGCTAAAAATGGTTTATGAATGTTAAGAAATGTCATTGTTGTCTTTAGAAGGAGTGCTTCGGATCCCTTATACGTCTTGTTTTCTGGATACTATGCTCTACTCCTGCCTCACACCTGGTTAGGTGTTGCAGTCAAACTATTAAGTGCACTTTCAGTAAAAAAAACAAAACAATGGTCCATCCCACAGGTGAAGGACGCCCTTTTGAGTGACGAGATCTACTGTCCCCCTGAGACTGCTGTGCTGCTCGGGTCCTACGCCGTCCAGGCAAAGTTCGGCGACTTCAACAAGGAGGCACACAAGCCTGGATACCTCACGTCCGATCGCCTGCTGCCCCAACGGTGAGGATGAGGGGGTGTGAGGAGAGGGACAAACTGTACGAAGGGCTTGACGTGTGCTTGCCGTGTGTATGTGTGTTGGATATGTTTGTACCGCCATGGAAGTTTTCCCACAGGCTTTCTGAGAGTGTGTGTGTGTGTGTGTGTGTGTGTGTGTGTGTGTGTGTGTGTGTGTGTGTGTGTGTGTGTGTGTGTGTGTGTGTGTGTGTGTGTGTGTGTGTGTGTGTGTGTGTGTGTGTGTGTGTGTGTGTGTGTGTGTGTAAATGTGTAATATATACATATCATATATATATATACATACGTACATATCTTTTATTTATATATATATATACACACACACTATATATATATATATATATATATATATATATGTGTGTGTGTGTGTGTACTTAAAGCCTATATCCAGTCATGTGTTAAATGTGTTGGGGGTGCGGTGTGTGTGTGTGTTCCTCCTCAGTGTCCTGGAGCAGCACAAGCTCTCCCGAGAGCAGTGGGAGGAGAGGATCCAGGTGTGGCACGAGGAACACAGAAGCATGCTGAGGTAAGTGCACACGCAATGTACACATGAACATACACATGCAGAGGCTAGAACAAAGGCACACGTGCTTCCTGACTGTCCAGCTGCTCCTGTAGGCCCAACATGACTTACAGATGTTGGCATTGATTACGGAAGAAAGATATGCATTCATCTGTAGAAATGAATCATGTGACCTTCGTGACACAGCAACCATATACAGTACAGACACACTAAAGGGAAGCTCTCTTGGACAAAGCTGGCTAAATGTGGAAATGGTATGGAATCTCATTTACTGTACTGATTACATTTGTACTCTCTGATGCTCATAGAGAGGACGCCATGTTGGAGTACCTGAAGATCGGACAGGACCTGGAGATGTATGGCGTCAACTACTTTGACATCAAGAACAAGAAGGGCACGGAGCTGTGGCTGGGTGTGGACGCGCTCGGACTCAACATCTACGAGAAGAGTGACAAGTGAGTTCCACGCGCCACATCGCCATGGTAACACATCCTATTTTAGCCTCACAGGATGCCAGAACCTCACGAACGCTCCAATCAGATGAGTCGGAACATTCAGCAGCATGAGGTCTGCAGGATTTTTTGAGACAATGTAGGTTGTTGGAGGTAGGCCTAGTCAAGGGGTTATGATTAGGGCTATCTCTGTTTGGGGTCAAGAGGTCAGTCCATATTTCCTCCATAGTTTGTTTACTCTTTTGTGGAATCTTACAAAATAGTTTGTACCAACCAATCTGGTAATGTCAGTATTGGCTTCTGTGTCTGCAAGCATGAGGAACTAACTCCAGACAGAAATTGTCATGTCACCTGCATATGGAGAAAGGAGCTCTTGGTTCCTCCTCTGTGTGTGAGGGGGGGGGGTGTAGAAGTCCCAGGTATTAGAGCGCCTGAGTGTTTTGTACATTTGAGCATGAAACTGACACAACGTGTGTGAGTTGTTCAGAATCAAAGAGTGTGTATGTGCTTGTGTGCTTTACGTGTGTGTGTCTGAAGGAGAGAGATTGTGTCTCCTTTCATGCTTTTGTGTGTGTGTGTGAGAGACAGAGAATGAGAGAGGGACAGGGGGGGGGGGGGAGAATGTGAGCGAGAGACGGAGAAAGAATGTGGGCAAAATGGTGCTTTCCCAGAGTGCCCTCTGTTGTAACCATAGTGACTTAGACTGGTTTTTCAGGCAGCGCGTCACTGAAGAATGCACTGCAACTCGGAGTGAGGGACCCATAGAGAAGGCAACACAATGGTGCTGCTCACAGGGCCTCTGGAGCTAGACCCCTCCAGGGACTTCACTACTTGCACACATAAGAAACACACACATACACTCTCACACACACACACACACACACAGTTCCTTTCTATCTATCGATCTTTCTTTCTTTTCTTTCTTTCTTTCTTTCTTTCTTTCTTTCTTTCTTTCTTTCTTTCTTTCTTTTTCTTTCTCAACCTTACTTTTGTTCTCTCTCTCTGTCTCTCTCTCTCACATACACACATACACACACGTACACAGAAAGACAGACTGTTACCACTCCTTAGACACGCTAACAATCCCTGACTAATGCCTTTTATTGTATAAAAACTAGGACAGAGAGTGATTGTTCAGTTCGCCTGCTTCACCTGTGACTCAAAAGAAGAGCACAGAGAATGGCCTAGAATATGAGCCATGAATTTGTTCCCCCCTCTGCCCCTCCATGTCCCAATTCAAGGACCTTCAACACCATCTGTCCCCCTCAGTTCCCCCTTGTCTCTCTCCTGGTCTCTCCTCGGAAACCTTTTTAAAGCAGTTTTACCAGGAGTCCCCAGCCAATCAGGGAAAGCAAATGTGCCAACCTGGTGCCCATAGCCAAAATGGCAGTTGGTTAACACCCGGCTTTGGCTAATCTACTGCTCATAAAGGGGCCAGACTCCCCAGGAGTAATCCTCCACGCAGGACTGCTGTCAGACAGATGCACTCTTCTCCCTAACGCCCCTTTATCAGCCTTCCTTTGGGCTACATGGCTTCTCCCTCGTCTGTCCTCAGGCGGAGGTTCAAATTGGAAAAAAAAAAAACAAACAAGAAATGACAACCGAAGGCTTTAGGAGCATATCGCTGCATTCACGTCATAAATGATTGTTGACAGTTCACTTCAAAAGGAGAGGATGTACAACCATAATTAGGGCCCCATTGATGCTACCTAATTCAGATGACAAAATACTGGAATATCGAGTTACGCTTATCTGGTTTCCACATGCCTGTACATGTTCTGGAAGCCTGCCTCGGCGTCTGTGACACACAATCGCAGCCTTTCCCAGTGTGTCACCTCCCAGGCGGGACCAGCTTGGTACGGTGTGTGTTTGTGTGCTGTGAGCATTCTGCTGGGTATCCGGCATCCTCTCGGTCCTCTCGGACACAATGCCAGCGAGCACCACACCCTGGAGGCTGGTCATAGCAATGCCACGCCACAGCCTTGAAAGGCACGGGGGAGAACGAGGGGTGGAACAACAGCGCACAGCCCTGCCCTGCCCTTCATGCCTCTGAGGAACTCGCATTGTTCAAAGCCCAGAGCGCTGTAAGGCTCCGTTCAAAATGGTCGACTTTCACCGCCTGCCTGGTTCACATTCACTAAGTGGCACAACTGATTCATTGACCGCTAAAATTCTACTTTTACAGACATTATTGAACCATTTTGCCAGCTGCAGGTGTCATGTGTTCATCTTGGTCACTGCACCAAAGTTACAAACACAAAGGTATCTTTCAGGGTAACCACAGAATATGGGATTTTTAACGCCCACAGCTGCAGGCAGTCATTACTTTGTATTACAGTCACTTACACTGTGTATTGTCCTAATCCAGACTGACACCAAAGATTGGATTTCCGTGGAGTGAAATCAGGAATATCTCCTTCAATGATAAGAAGTTTATCATCAAGCCCATTGACAAAAAGGCCCCAGTAAGTTCTGTTTTTTTTTTTTTTTTTTTTTGCATAGCATATAGTATAGGAACAACTATTTTCACTGATTGTTAAAATGGACTCTAACACGCTTGTTATGTGTTCATCTTTGCTAATGTATCTTGCTGATTCTTTCTCACCGTTTTAGGACTTCTTGTTCTACGCCCCTCGCCTCCGCATTAATAAGCGCATCCTGCAGCTGTGCATGGGGAACCATGAGCTGTACATGCGCCGCAGGAAGCCGGACACCATCGAGGTGCAGCAGATGAAGGCCCAGGCCCGTGAGGAGAAGCACCAGAAACAGCTGGAACGGTGAGCAGGCTCAGGTTCAGTTCAGTGCGTTAGTCCATATCAAGATTAGCATTGCATTGGGTTATCCTGGTGTAGGCCTTGGCCAGATATAGCATTACACTGCACAGTTTTAGGTTGGCCAATGCTTTGGCTTGACAGGGCTTAGTCAAGCTGTGTGTTTTTAAATTTTTTTAATTTTTATATATAAATGTAAGTACATTTTGTTTAAAGAAAGTTTAGCCATTACTGTGAGCTTGCTGTGATGGCTCATATAGCCTGGAAAAAAATCATGAATCATGGAAATTGCCTCATATTCCAGTCCAGTGTAAAGCTCAGCCAAACACTAGCGTAATGGAGGCAAGCGTTCCTCAAGACGGCACATTGGTCGACGCTAGTCTTCACTGTTGCACCACTACAATTGGCATTGTCCAACTAATTACGCAATAACTTATATTGAGCACTTAGTTGCAGGATAGAAATCAAAGTCCATGAGTGGCTTCTGTAGTGTGAGAAATAACCTGGTGTGTGTGTGTGCGTGCATGTTAGCGACTGGCCAAGAGTTAAAGATGTGCGTGCGCACGCGTGTGTTTTATAAGACCCGTAAGTGCGTTTGTGAACGCATGATAGGCCGAGACCTCGGTGCCCCCCCCCCGTCCTCCCCTCCCCTGTGTGCCCGGGCGGCAGCGGTGGCGCGACTCTTTATGGCTTTACGAGCGCGAGCGCCAGCGCTCTCCTTTGTGTCCTGACGAATGGGTGAGCGAGCGGCTTCTCTTATCTGCAGGGCCCAGCTGGAGAACGAGAAGAAGAAGAGAGAGAGCATCGAGCGCGAGAAGGAGCAGATGGAGAGAGAGAAGCAGGAGCTCATGATGCGTCTGTACGAGTTCGAAGAGAAGACCAAGAGAGCTGAGAAAGGTAGGAGCCCAATGTGTCCGTTCGTGTGTGTCCGTTCGTGTGTGTCCGTTCGTGTGTGTCCAATTGTGTGTGTCAATTCGTGTGTGTGTGTGTGTGTGTGTGTGTGTGTGTGTGTGTGTGTGTGTGTGTGTGTGTGTGTGTGTGTGTGTGTATATGGAATGACTAAAACACAGAATAATGACCTCAATCATTTTATGCTTAAAAGTGAGCGATTTTGTGCAGGATTGTCTCCTCATTCAGTATTTAATATAGGTTTCAAGTTGTTTGGTTTTGAGCTTTTAAATCAGTTTGAAATCTTCAGGCTTCCGCCGGTCCTTGCTGTTCCGCTGATATCTTAATCAGTTCTCTCGGTCCAGAGATAAGGCAGTGCTCTCTGGCTAGCTCAGGATAAGATGGCCATCAACCCTCAGTAGCTTATGGACTCTGTTGTGGCCTTATCGACCTTTGTGTTTGCTGTTCTTGCAATATTTTACCACTGCCATGCAAACGTATTGTTCGTTAATGGTTCCTGGGCTTCTTAGCTGTAGCATCTTGCATCAGGTGTGTGTGTGTGTGTGTGTGTGTGTGTGTGTGTGTGTGTGTGTGTGTGTGTGCGTGTGCGCGCGCGTAACTTTGTGGAAAAACCGTATGTGCTGCTCCAGTTCTGTCATTGATATGCTGATATGATAGTTAAGCCACAAATAATCAAAGATTGTCTAAGTATTGTGGGTTTGTGTGTGTGTGTGTATATTATTATATGTTTGTGTGTTTGATTCACCATCGTGTGTGTGTGTGTGTGTGTGTGTTGTAGACCTGCAGGAGCAGATGCAGAGGGCCATACAGCTGGAGCAGGAGAGGCGGCGGGCTGAGGACGAGGCGGCGCGGCTGGAGTCTGACAGGCAAGCAGCCCTGCTGGCCAAGGAGGAGCTGGCCAGGCAGGCCGAGGACCAGATGAAGGGCCAGGAGCAGCTGGTGAGGGTCACACTCACACTCACTCTCACACTCTCACTCACACTCACACACTCACACTCACACACACTCACACACTCACACACACTCACACACTCACACACACTCACACACTCACACTCACTCACACACTCACACACACACTCACACACTCACACTCACACACTCTCACTCACACACTCTCACACTCTCACACTCTCACACTCTCACACTCTCACACTCACACTCACTGGGCCACCATGGCATGTGAGACATGGACAGCAGTGTGTTGTCAGCGTCAGTGCTGCTCTCAGGAGCAGCTGTGAGTCAGGTGCAGAGAACGCGGTTGCAGCATGAGTCAGTAGTGGGGTAGGGTTCATGAGGACAGGGTTTTGGGAGGGAGGGAGGGAGGGTGGGAGGTGTGGAGGTGTGGGGTGGAGAGGGGGGGGGGGGGAGAAGGAGAATAATGGGCTACCTGTGCTGAGCGATACCTGGCACTGGAGGGGCGGTTCACCACAGCACACATTGTTATCAAACTGTTGTGAGGTCAGTTGCTAGGCAAAAAGTGGTTCTGGTTAGCTATGTCTCATGGATGTCTCTCTCTCTCTGTTTGCTTACTCTCTCACACACACACACACACACACACACACACACACACACACACACACACACACACAGGCCGCAGAGCTGGCAGAACACACTGCTAGGATCGCCCTGCTGGAGGAGGCCAGGAAACGCAAGGAGGAGGAGGCCAGCACATGGCAAGAGAGAGTGAGTTACTTACTTACAGACACACACACTCCTTTCTTCTCATCCTTCTCTCTCTCTCGCTCTCGCTCTCTCACACACACACCCCACACACAGGATTAAACTATACTGAAACAAGTGGACAATATCATACTGAATCTTTTTGGGGTTTCAAGCATCTGATTACTATTTGACTAATTCTATTCATGTAATAGATCTTCAAGATGGTAGTCTCTAACATCATTTAAATGGCTTTCTTTCACCTTTCCTCCTCCTCTGTCTCTTTTTGTTTCCCTCTCTATCCCTCCCTCCTTTTCTCTCTCTCTCACCCTCTGTCTCTCTCTTTTTATGAATTGTTTTCTCTCCCTCACCCTCACCCTCCTCCTCTCCTCCTCCTCCTCCTCCTCCTCCTCTCCCCAGGCTCAGAATGCTCAGGACGACCTGCTGAAGACGCGCGAGGAGCTTCACCTGGTGCTGACGGCTCCGGTGGCACTCCCTCCCCCGCCGCCGCCCGTCATGGACCACATGGACGACGGCGAGGGCGAGGACGGCGAGGAGAGCACCAGCACACACAGCGCCGAGCTGCAGATGGAGGGCTTCGACGACCACCGCCTGGAGGAGGAGCGCCTCACCGAGGCCGAGAAGAACGAGAGGGTGCAGAAGCAACTGATGGTGAGTGGAGAGACACGTGCACACACATGTACACACACACACACACACACACACACACACACACACATGTGTACACACACACACACATGTACACACACACACACACACATGTACACACACACATGTACACACACACACACACACACACACACACGTACACGTACACACACACATGTACACACACACACACACTGACATACACACACACACACACACACACACACACACACACACACACACGTACACACACACATGTACACACACACACATGTACACACACACATGTACACACACACATGTACACACACACATGTACACACACACACACACGTACACACACACACACACACACACATGTACACACACATGTACACACACACACATGTACACACACACATGTACACACACTGACATACATACACACACACACACACTGACATACACACACACACGAACACATAGTGGCACGTAGAGATATATATATGGGTGATTGTGTGTTTGTACACACACACACACACACACACACACACACACACACACACACATGTACACACACACACATGTACACACACACACATGTACACACACACACATGTACACACACACATGTACACACACACATGTACACACACACACATGTACACACACACATGTACACACACACATGTACACACACACACACACACACACACACACACACGTGCACACACACACACATGTACACACACACATGTACACACACACACACACACGTACACACACACACACACACACATGTACACACACACACACATGTACACACACACACACACACACACACACACATGTACACACACACACACACACACACACATGTACACACACACATGTACACACACACACATGTACACACACACATGTACACACACTGACATACATACACACACACACACACACACACACACACTGACATACACACACACGAACACATAGTGGCACGTAGAGATATATATATGGGTGATTGTGTGTTTGTACACACACACACACACACACACACACACAGAGATATGGGTGGATACAAATAAATATACATACAGTATATGTACACACAAGCAACACATACACATACACACTACACCACAGGGAGTAGAAAAAGACAATATCAGATCAACTGTGAGTAAGGAGATATATGTATGTGTCCACACACACACACACACACACACACACACACACACACACACACACACACACAGAGATATGGGTGGATACAAATAAATATACATACAGTATATGTACACACAAGCAACACATACACATACACACTACACCACAGGGAGTAGAAAAAGACAATATCAGATCAACTGTGAGTAAGGAGATATATGTATGTGTCCACACACACACACACACACACACACATTGTCCGCGGAGTGTCTGCCACAGCTAGGTTCTCCTTCTGAATGGGTTGCATTCCTGCCTTATGACGTGAACGGCACTGGTGTGGGTGGGTGTGTGTGTGTGTGTGTGTGTGTGTGTGTGTGTGTGTGTGTGTGTGTGTGTGTGTGTGTGTGTGTGTGTGTGTGTGTGTGTGTGTGTGTGTGTGATGTAAAAAGATGCCCAATTAGCTAGACTTTTCCCGAAGTACATTTTCTCTAAGCATTTTCTGACATTTACTTGTGTGACACTTCCCCAAAGCCACTATCGGTGCTCGCATTTTCATATTATCAGTAGGCGTGATTCCAGAGAATCAGTGGGCTGTTGTCACCTTGCTTAACCAGTTCCTCGACTAGATGACGAGCTACAGGAACACCAAGCATGCCTTAGGACATTTGACACTTACTGCACGCCTCACAAAGGAGCCAAGCTTTTAAACACCCAATCTCTCTCTCTCTCTCTCTCTCTCTCTCTCTCTCTGCCTCTCTCTCTCTCTCTCTCTCTCTCTCTCTCTCTCTCTCTCTCTCTCTCTCTCTCTCTCTCTCTCTCTGCCTGCCTGCCTCTCTCTCTCTCTCTCTCTCTCTCTCTCTCTCTCTCTCTCTCTCTCTCTCTCTCTCTCTCTCTCTCTCTCTCTCTCTCTCTCTCTCTCTCTCTCTCTCTCTCTCTCTCTCTCTCTCTCTCTGCCTGCCTCTCTCTCTCTCTCCAGGCCCTGACCTCTGAGCTGGCCTATGCTCGTGACGACACCAAGAAGACCCAGAACGACATCCTGCACACGGAGAACGTGCGCGCTGGCCGAGACAAGTACAAGACCCTGCGGCAGATCCGACAGGGCAACACCAAGCAGCGCATTGACGAGTTTGAGGCCTTATAAAAGCACCCCCCCAACCCCACCCCCACCCATCCTCCACACCCCCCAACCACACACCCCAAACCACACCCATCCTCCACACCCCCCAACCACACACCCATCCTCCACACCCCCCAACCACACACCCATCCTCCACACCCCCAACCACACACCCATCCTCCACACCCCCCCCCCCCAACCACACCCATCCTCCACTCCCAGTGTGAGAGGGTTCTAATGATAACCACCCAGCCCCATGCCATATCCTTTCTGAGTGGTCACTGCCAGAACCATATACATTTTCATACGGACACACACACACACACACACATACATACAGAGCAGAGGCACTTTTTGACAGGAACATGAAGTATTTCATGTCCTTTCTTGTGTGTGCATAGATGTTTGCAAGTGTGTGTGCACACACACACACACACACACACTACAGATAGACAAATATACACCACTACCTTCTCACACCACTATGTCACCCAAGCAGAGCAGACCACCCTGCTGTGTCCACATGCTAAAGATTGTAGCTCTGCTCTTTACCACAGCACAAAAACACAACATAGGCGTGACATTCAAAACATCCAGTGCCAAAAACCATATGTTCTCTTTCTTTAGTATTTCTTTCTCTTAGCTTGAAGTGAAGTTCCAAGTTCCTTGTTCCTTGACTATGTCACTGAAACCAATTTGCCATTTTGATTTGCAAGGGGTTGAAGGGGGTTGTAGAGATGACTGATCGACAGAAAATGGCATTACATGGTAACATGTAAGGGAAAATGAAGTATCACTAAATCAGAGCATGGCCTCTGTCTGGTATTTATTCTTTATCTTTGTTATAGCGGATGTTGGAGAAAAAGGGCAATTAACTGATTTTTAGTCATCAGTTTCCTCTCTTACTGTTTGTTTTTGACCACTCAGAAAGGGGAACTACAATATAGAACCTAAATGTGTTTATTTACTGGAAGGGAAAAAAATGTTTTTTTTTTTTTTTTTTTTTTTTTTTTTTTCGTTTTGTGTTTTTTTTCCACATTATATTTTGAACACTTCTATTTTATGTTTAATACCTGCTCTAGCAGAAAAAAAATCATTAGTTAAATATTTATACTAATATATGGGTCATTTAAACACAAGAAGGGGTGGTTCATCTTTTGGTTTGTATATTTTTGCTATTCTACTAATGATCACAAGCCGTGTAATATTATCAAAGGTTCTATATTGACCAAAAATAATTACCATAGCTAGTTTTCTTGTTTCTGTTCCATACGAGATCACTAAATTAAGAGATTTTTTTTTGTGTAAATTATTATGTTTTATTTTTACTTTACTCAAGCTGCATGTTATTCAAATGACATAAGAAGATTTTTCTTACTCTAGGTACTGTTTTTTTGATTGACGCTGTCACTAGACTGTGGTTGCTCGTTTCTAATAGAGGGATTTTAATGGCAGGGTTCTGTGCCCTGTCCTCCATCTCAAATAAAAAGATAAAGGAAGTTTTTCCCTAGAGTCTGTTACTCCTCTAACGGCAGCCGGAGAAAACTGTCACCTCTTATCCTCCAGCAGGGTGGTCAGTCTGCTTGTCAACGCTCATTCCGTTCAGTCTTTCCTGGAAGACTTTTATTCTGGTTCGTCATTGCCGTCGGGCAGTTACAGAGACGACCTCTTCTTATCGTGGTGCGGAGGGTGTAGGTCAGCAGCTAACCTGCGAAGAACACCCCTTATTATCCACTCCAGAAAGACTCTTTTTTTTTTTTAAAAGTACCAGCAAATCCCTACTCGGTCTTGTTTTAGTCAAATGACAAAGCTGAATGTACTGTAAAAAAAAAATGTTAACATTTTATGTGCATACAGGGGCTGCTCTGTATGTTTGTCCCATTTAAGAAACTAGAGTTAAGACTGTTCGCAGAACAGTGGCTAAGGGCTTTCAGTTACCATGTAGCACTATCCACACCGCAGATGGGAATGTCCTGGTCTTCATAACTGACTGTCAGTTATGTATTCCAACTGGATTTTTTTTTTTTTTTGTTTTTATTTGAAATGAGGTGTTCAACTTTATTGGCAATAAAAAAAACTCCTGATTTACATTCCATTCAGTTCCACAAATGGTCTTTCTTAGATTTGGGTCTTTCTCACATTTCTTAGATCAGACTTAAAATGGGTCTTGGTCAACCTCCATATCATCTCGTCACTTGTGCACACGATAACAGCAATTTCTTTTTATTTAGTGCAAATGCTTTGGTCCAGTCATGCAGATGAGTGTGTGCTATTGCTGTCTGCAGTTACCTGTAGCATCGAATGTATGTGTCAGGTTGATCAAAATGTATTATGCAGCTTCTCTGTTGAATAGTCATCTTGTGAACCATGTGCCTTACGATTCACTTCCACAACAGGGTGGACTCACAGAGGTTGTTGGTGAGGGTGTGAGGAACACAGCAAGTGACGTGAAATATTGTGCAAATTTAAAATACTTAAAAAAGAAAAAATCAACCAGAGGGTTGTTTTAATTCAAACAGCAAAATTTGCAATAGAAATAACAATACTCCGCCTCACAGCAAGCTACCACCATCTCCAGACTCCCACCCCCTAAGGTAGAAACCCCCTCAGCTTAAATAAAGCCCCTCAATTAGCTAAATTGGTACATGCCAAGATCAGTAGGGGACTACCCAATCTGTTTATACAAAGCTTTACATAATATCAAAATCAATCATTTTGGTCTGTTTACATTTTTAATTTTATAACATTATTATTCAATCATAACTAAACTTGAACAGTGCAAACTACCATCATTTACAAACAAAGAACATAACATTCAAATCAGTCGCTTCTCCCTATCCCAATCAAGTAATAAACTAGGCAATTATCTGGGGCTCGGGTTTCTTGGGGGACGGGAAGTTTGCGGGACCAGGAAGTGAGTGAGATGTTAGTGCAGGTGGTGCATGGATGCGTGTGTGCGTGTTTCCGTGTTGTTGCGTGTAGTAAAAAAGTGGTGATAAGTTTAAATGTCGCAGGTAGTTTCAGGCCTGTTGGTGGAAAGGAGGGGTTGCCTTTTCACACATCTCTCCAAAATATCTCCATGTAAAATGGTGAAACTATTGTTTTTCAAGGATATATTTTGCATTTTTTTTTTATTTTTTTTTTTACATTTGCCAATTTGAGGGTGTGCTAGGCCAGCATGAGGAAATCTAGAGTAACAGTATGTGCCACTAGGTCAGAAAACAAGGTGTTCAGTCATATTTTCACCATTTGCCTTTACTGCACACAAAGGTTTTGTAAGGAACATCGTGCCAAATTACTGTTTGTAGTCCTTTGGGTCAATGCAAACTTTTTTGCCACACAAACATCATCAGGGAATGGATTTGTGGCCTAAAAAATCTTGATTACTGTTAGTTACATCTATTCTTTTCGTCATTGCATCAGCCAATCTAGAGGTCCCTTTTTGAATGAAGGTGGAAAGTCTATGGTCATCAGTCTTGTGATTGTATGCTGTATAATTATTGGGTTCACAAAGAATGTTCGTGGCATACAAGATTTCCCTGTTGTTTCTTAGCGGGCTGTAAATGAGGGTACTGTCCAGGTTCTTTCAGGGTATTTTCCTCCATCCTGCCGCTACATGTTTACAGTATACAACCACTTGGGAACTTGTGTTGAAATTATCGACATGGATAACATTCAGGAAGTTGAACACAAGTGGTAATGGTCAGTTATTGTTAGTGAAAGAGAGACAGCAAAATGAAAATGTTGAACACTTCTAGGGGTTCACCGTTGCACTGACAACATGACTAAGCATTTTGACTACGTTTGTTTATAAACAATGACACAAGGACTTTTCATTCTGTGCAACTCAGTTTGCAGGTCATTCTGTGGTGCTGTTTGTGCAAATTTGAGAAATGCACTTTTTTTTTGAAAAGGGATTATTTGAGAAATGAGAAAAGTAATTCTGGATTTATTTGTATATTTTATTGTTACATATAAAAACAAGTTCATAAGTTAAGAAATAAATAAGAATACACAACCAAAAATGAAACAGTCTTAGGCATGCAACTGTCCGGTTGGTGTCCAGTGTAAATATGCCGAAGCATACATTTAATCAGATAATCTTAGTCATGTAACAGTTCAATTAGGTTGTTCATGATGGATGGTCCTTAACAAGTAATCATCATTTACAGTAGCCATTGTCAGTATTCTGTCTTGTATGGGTTCTGTAACACTGACATAAACAGACATATAAAATCAACTTTTCCATGTTTTGTGTGGAATGCTCATTATCCATATATAATGTGAATATGTAAAGATTTTGATTCATAAATAATGTAAAGTGTGTGTGTGTGTATAGGGGGCTACCATTAGGCAGTGATGTATGCTTAAGAAACAGTATGCTGAAGCACAGGGTAAAGATCCATTTCACAGAGCGACAGAGACAAATGTTTCTCTTGCTTTCCCATTTCTTTTCTCCGAGCTACTGTAGGTTGTCATGGTTTCCTGTTGTTTATATTGGCGCGGAGAGGTAGGCTGACGCTGTGCCACACATTTGGTGCCTGTTGTAAAGGTTGCCATAACAACCCTTTAGCAGATGTTGAGAGAGTGAAAGAGAGAGAGAGAGAGAGAGAGAGAGAGAGAGAGAGAGAGAGAGAGGTTAATGACATTGTTTCTGGGAAGGGGAAAAAAAACAGGCCTGTCACAGCCAGATCACTCTTCAGTCTCACAAATACTCTTCTCCTCTCACTCTCCTCTCACTCTCCTCTCCTCCATGTTCTCCTCTGCCACCCACTCTGTCTCATTCTCCCTCTCTCCTACCCTTTCTCCTCCCTTCCTCCATCTCTCTCTGTCTCTCTCTCCACCCCCTCCTTCTCTCTCAACATAGGTGACCACACAGCCTAATGAATCAGTTCACTCAGTAGTACCAGCCCCCCCCCAAACTCCAGCGCTTCCCTTCACCTCCATGTAGTGTGGCTGTCCCCTGCAGTTTGTCGGCGACGCTGAAGGGCGCGTGCTCCCAGACCTCCAGCTGCAGCGACGCGTCCTGGAGCTCGTGGGGGGTGACCCTGCTGAAGGTCAGCTGGTGGGCCTGCGCCGGGCTGGGGCCCTTCTTCACCACTGGGGTCCTCTGCACCATCTCCCTCTCCCCTGGCAGAGCCAGACAACTGGAGGACATTACATTTACATTTACATTTAGTCATTTAGCAGACGCTTTTATCCAAAGCGACTTACAAGGATGTATACACATTTTTTACATTGATGGCACACTGCACATCAGGAGCAATTAGGGGTTCAGTGTCTTGCTCAAGGACGCTTCGACAGGGAATCGAACTAGCAACCTTCTGATTACTAACCGACTTCTCTACCTCCTGTACCAGTGTCGCCCCCAGGACATGAAGGGACATGTACAAGAGACGTCAGAAGACACATTCAAAAACAAGAGAGATGCACACACAAACCATACACATGTATGTGACCACACACAGACTGTGGTTAAATTTGCTTTGTATGGTGGTTGATGAGAATTAGGCTAATGAGGTAAGAGCGAGATAGTATGCACTGGAAATGTCATGGTATTTAAAGTGCAAGTGATACAATTTAATGGAAGAGGTGTTAACTATACCAGGTAGATATGTGCTCTTAATATTATGCACGTACACAAACACACACACACACACACACACACACACACACACACACACACACACACACACACACACACACACACACACACACACACACACACACACACACACACACACACACACACACACACACACACACACACACACACACACACACACACACACACACACACACACACACACACACACAGGAGGCTGCTGGTATTGTCACTCACCCCTTAATAAATGATGATGTGTGTTTTGAACTGGACAGGTTCTGGACACCGATAATGACTACAGTAAACTGGCCAACTTCATATGGGCCAATGCCTGCACACAGACAAAGGAAATTACGTTTATAATTTACCAGGGCTTAAAGGTTAAAAATCACTGAGCAGAAAGGATAGACTAACGTGTCTGATTCAATAGCTAGGTTTTAAATAAGTGTCAGCCATGTCAACTGGAGTCCAAAACAAATGGAAAAGAATGGAACAAATATAATAATGTATTAAATACATTCATGAAATTGTGCCATTGGTGCCATTTGGCTTCAAAATGTCCCTAAACTAACCATTTGGATCCAATGGTTAATATAGGGAGGTAAGGAAAATAGTGAAAGAAACCATGGATCAAGATGCTGCAAATCCCATGTGTCAATGTGTCAATGAGTCAATGTGATATGTAATAGGCTTTATAAGAACTGCAAATGTAACACTGTCAGTAGAATAAACAGGAGTTGTAGTAAATGGAAGATGAATTAGTTAGCGTGAATGTCACAGTAGTGGTGGTATTAATGGTTTGGTAGTGCTAGTTCTCATGATAGCAATGACTTTTGTGTTAGTTTCAGTGGTATTTTTGCCTCACCAGTGCTGTTCAGCTTGCAGATCTGGGTGAGAGATGAGAACTTGACTCTGAGGAGCAGCTCCCCAGCAACCTGCTCCACACTGCCCCCTTGTGGTTGTTCTGTCTAAAAACAGGAAAAACAACAGCTAAGTCAGTCTGTCCAGAAAGGGGGCTGTTGTGTACTTTATCACAGCTGTTTCAGATTTCAGTCCCAGAGAACCAGAGTGATTGTGTTAGCCAACAAGCCCGGTATTGTTGCCTGCTGTCATATTTAGTATGATTGTAGTATTACTTTTAAAACCTGAATGATGAAAGTGAGAAAACTGATTCAACTCCCCTACAATCAGATGTGCTACAAGCTACATTAACTTGTTATATGAAAGTTTGAGGATGAATACCATTGTTTCATATATTTACTGTTACAGCTCTTTTAGGAGCCATTTAATTCTTTTGGCGCTGCAGTTAAACCAGCTTTTAAAGCAGACACTGGTATAATGCCGTGCCTAGTTCACCCATTTTAAAGATGGTACCTTTGGACAGAGAGCGTATAATGCTGCGCCTAGTTCACCCATTTTAAAGATGGTACCTTGGGACAGAGAGCGTATAATGCTGTGCCTAGTTCACCCATTTTAAAGATGGTACCTTGGGACAGAGAGGGTATAATGCCGTGCCTAGTTCACCCATTTTAAAGATGGTACCTTGGGACAGAGAGGGTATAATGCTGTGCCTAGTTCACCCATTTTAAACACGGTACCTTGGGACAGAGAGGGTATAATGCTGTGCCTAGTTCACCCATTTTAAAGACGGTACCTTGGGACAGAGAGGGTACCACATGAGCCCTTGTGTGCTAGAGTCTTCAAACCTCCAACTATCCAGGGGAATGAGAACTTCTCCCAGGAAGACCTTCCGCCTCAGGGTCTCGGAATGCCACACTGAGGCCTGGAGCGTCCGTGAGGCCAGCAGCTCCCGAGCAATGGAGCGCTGTGGGGAAGAAAGGCGTTGACAATTAGTCAGTGATCATTTTCATTAATCGTCCATTCCATTCGTTATTCTCATAAGCTGTTTTATAAGGTCATATCATTCTAATGAACTTTGAAATGCATTTAATACAGCATGACACGATCAATAATAATATAACTCATTAAATATCGAATACGCTTAAACCAAGACAGTGACTATATCTCATCAAGGGCTAATCCATGGTTTCCCTGGTGTGACTGACTTCACATAGTTTATTTGACTGTGGTCAATGTGAAAGTGTTACAGTAAGGACGAAACTGCAAAGATGAACTATATTTCTCAGAAATAGAGCAGAGCGTTCCTGTAGGTTAGTGGCGCGTATCATAAACAATACCGCTAGTGGTTTGTGTTGACCTAATTAAGCTGTTATGCAACGTCAAAAAATATCTCATGACAGCACGGCAACATCGGTGTGCAGCAGCTCAGAATGAAAGAAACCTGGACATTCTCCAAATCTGAAGCATGAACAGAAGTCAATAGTGCCATTTCAGGTTTTAACTGCCCCAGTTATCATTATATTGCTGGGCCATTGGGGCCAGTTTATTTCCCAGTCCTCATTAGACATCGGACACAATCCAATACGAACACATCATCAAATGCAGACATGGCAGTCATTGCTCTCACCTGTAAGGTCTCCTGGAAGATGGGGTCTGTTGTGTTCTTTATCACAGCTGTCTTCATCTTAGTGCTCTGGGATTTATCGGGCAGTAGGTAGACCTTTACATAGCTGAGACAGGAGTGGGACACAGGCGCACATTAACATCAAGTGAGATAGAAAGCTTCATTCTTGTCATTCTCATAGACACTGTCATCATCATTTTCAACTTTCATTTTTTACTTCACACAGTGTAAAGTCATAGCAGGAATCACAGCAGTGATGTTGATTTATTTTTCAAGTCAATTTATAACATAAATCACTTCGATACCATCACAGCCTTAGAAATAGTATAGTATGCAAATCAGTTGCAAATCAGAAATAGTATAGCATGCAAATCAGTTGCAAATCAGTCCTTTGCTTTGTCATAAATACAGTGTTTAGAGGATTCATTTTAAAAGGTGATATCTGTACTGACGGGTGACACTTCTTCTTCTTGGTGTCCCCGTGGGTGAGGTTCCTGCAGGCCCCCACGACCACCTCGAAGCAGGAGGAGCTGAAGCTGTAGGCCAGAGCCAGCTCCAACTCTCCCGTCACGCCGGAGCTCTCAATCAGTCCGCAATCTGTGCTGGTGCTACTGCTGCTGCCCTGTCAACAACAACAACGACGAAGTCAATACACATAAATAATAATATACTTACACACAGGAACACATGTGTGCACAGAGACACATCAACTCAGATACACACACACATTTTAAATTCAACATAAAAAAGCTTTGGAGATAGTATGTATTATATTTTGAGATGTTATTTATTAAAAAAATTCCAATTTGGTTTTTAACTTTAATTCTCTTCTCTTTGTTGCAGTACAACAACCAACCACCGGGGCATGAAATGTGACAAGCACAAGCATACATTTCTATCAGAGAACTAGAGCAATGCTGATGTATTTTGCAAGACAGGATAGGATGTAAGATAGGATGCTCTGATTTACTGATAAAGTGCCTTCCGTTTAAACGCCTAATCTGCCTGCTGTTTGTGAGTCCTTCATCTTAAGCCTTACTGTGTAATGTGATACCTTATTAAACACCACCCACTGGATGTATAAGTACTATTCAATGATTCATGCAAGTTATCCAACAGCATGTAATGTGTGCATTATTAGCATATGACCCTCCCCCCCCCCCCCCCCCCCCCACACACACACACAGACACTACACTCACACATACACATACCCCCCCCCCCACACACACACACACACACTGTACTCACACATACACATAACCCCCCCTCCCCCCTCACACACACACACACTCACACACACACACACTGTACTCACACATACACATACCCCCCCCCCCTCCCTCACACACACACACACTCACACACTGTACTCACACATACACATTACCCCCCCCCCGACACACACACACACACACACACACACACTGTACTCACACATACACATAACCCTGTCCCGCCTCCCTCATACAGACACACGCTGTACTCACACACACACACACACACACACACACACACACACACACACACACACACACACACACACACACACACACACACACACACACACACACACACACACACACACACACACACCCTCTTCTCTCCTGAGTAGCCTGAGCTCTGGGACGTATCCTCATCTCCACAAAGTGCTGAGGACGACCTTCTCCTCTCCTGCACCTGCTCCTTGCTCCTCTTAAAAAGGCTTTGGAAGCACGGTACTTGCTGCAGGTGCAAAAAAAAAAGTTTCCATTTAAAGGAAATTGGTAATTTATTTTTTACCACTAATTCCTGGTATGCTTTATTGTGTTATCAGTGGTGACTATTGGATTTAGTATCCATGTAGTTTAGTAGTAGTAGTAGATTTAGTATCCATGTAGCAGTTTAGTATCCATGGCCTTATGTGATTGGTTCTTACATTGGCAGATATATTGATGGCAGTGTCTGATTGGCTCCGGTCTATGCTGCCATGTTCCACAGTCAGCAGGTCTGGCTCTGCCCTAACATCCTCTTGGGACTTGGAGATTTCTGCATTGGGGTGAGAGCAGAATGTCATAAATAAATAACTAACAATCAACCACTATTAGATTGATTCAAAACGAACAGTATAACCACAACTCACAGCCACGTACAGAGTACCAATGAATGTGTGCGACTTGAGTTGAAGTTGACATCCAGAAAGGCCACATGTTTGTAAGTGTTATGTCGTGAAAGCATAAGAATGGTCATTGTGATACAATAGCTGGGTTTCCATCCAAATCATTAGCATACTGTTATGTGAGATCAAAAAGTGAATACAATCTGCAACAATACAACAAATGTGATTTGATGCAAATAAACCTATTTCTATTAACCTTAATCACATCATACCCTACGCAAATCGAGAGTTAATCCACCCCCCTCCAGCGATTTAGCAAATTCGAGTTATGTGAATTTCAACCGTTTCCTTTCAGGATTTCCTAGTCAAATGGTTAAAAGTCGCTTTCAAAAGTTGGAAAGAAACCCAGCTACTGGTGCTTACTTTTGATGCGGGTTGTGAACGACATCATCAGATCTTCCATGGATTTTGTGAATGGTTTGGGGCTTCCTTTAGAATTTTTCCAGGACTGTTATAAATTAATAAATAAATAAAATGATCAGCGATTAGCAGTGATGAGTATTTTAGTCCTTGAGTGCATCGTTACAGTGCTTCCACTTACCGATAATCTGTTAAACGGTGGTGTGAACACATTCTGCACTGGTGGAGGAGTTGGCGGGACAATTGCAATATAACTGGAGCAGAAACACAAATTGATTTTCTCGTCAGTGTCAGAATTGAGTTGAAACAGGTGTTTGACAGGTTTACTTCTAAAACATGAAGTATGCTATGTTATGTCATACTCAATTCACATTACAGAACGTACATTTCTAAAACCAGAAATATTTCAATGATGACATTGATCAGGGGCATAGGAAAAACACAATCTAAGTACATACTTATTGATCAGTGCAAGTCACAATATGTGATTGCATCCTACCAGTGAAACTGGGAACAGAACCCATTGCCCCATGTGATGATAGATAGTTTTGTTATAATTGTTATAATTTAGTTTCAAAGCTACAACTGTAGCCTACTCGAGGCTATATCAGACGGGTACGTTTTGGACATCATCTCATGACCCACCCCCCAGTGTCAAACGCTGATACATGTAGAAATGCACAAAACACAAAGGCCACTTACCTGAGCCTTTGGTAGGACCTAAGTAGTATTTCTCCAATGGTGTCATGTTTGTCTGTGGAAGGAAAGTCAAAGAAATGAAAAAAAATAAATGAGGGATATGGTTCAAAGGAAGCACACGATTCACACGGTTTGATCAAATATTCCTGCACTATTCTCCTGGGGTATGCCTCAGCATAGCAGAGGAAATGAATACATTATTCAGAACAATGATTCCTTTTTTCCACAAAACAGTACCAGGCCATGACTGTGAGTTTAGTCTGACAAGTCAAGCATTGTATGACATTCCAATTAAT
Source organism: Clupea harengus (assembly GCF_900700415.2). Classification (NCBI taxonomy): domain Eukaryota; kingdom Metazoa; phylum Chordata; class Actinopteri; order Clupeiformes; family Clupeidae; genus Clupea; species Clupea harengus. The sequence goes on from NC_045166.1 coordinate 24,954,429, forward strand.
GAGAGATGAGAGAGATGATGGCAAAAGTAGAACTTGTTCTACCGAATAATACTGCCGTCCCACAAGCGTTAAAGTCATCTGGTCTCTCACAATAGATAGAAATGACTTACTCCCACCTCTGACTAAATTCCAATGAGTAAAAGCATGCTGTGGCTTCAGACCACCATTCAAAGATGACTCAGCCCTCAACTGTGTCAAATCTGAATTTCCTGCCTTTTTTTCTGGGCAGTAAAGTCTGTAGCAGATTAGGGTGTTTCTTCTAAACTGAATGGGAGGTATGGTACGGGGTGTGCTTGTGTAGTGATTCAGTCTAATGGAAAAAGCCAGCTCAGCATGGAGTCTGCCGGCAACGCCAAACCACCGTGCAAGCGCACCTGTCTCTCGGGGGAACTTCTTGGCTCGCTCCTCCATGAACCATTCACCAGATTTGATCTTAACATCCCTGTGGTAGAAGAGGACACGGGTGGGTTTACTAGACACGTCCATTATGTTGGCCTGCGTGTGTTTGTGTGTGTGTGTCCTGTGTCGCCTCCATAAAATACACGTGTGTGTTGCAGTGTGCCGCTTGTGGCAATAAAAGAACTGACTTGTTTGTTGGTTTGGTTCTACCGGTCATAGTAGGCTTGTAGAATACTGATTTAACCATTTCTGTCTTTCAGGGTGGTGAATATGTAACTCTTTCAGTGTACTCTTAAACTATAAAGATAAACAGTCAGTGCCGTTTAGATTGGCTGATTCAGGTAGGCTGTTCACTTCCCTTCCAATCTTAATTCAGAACTCCATAGTGCTTTTAAAGACATAGCAAGCATATGTCTTCAAATAATTTATTAGTCTACTTTATTACTTTTTTTATGAATTTTTATAAGGAATTCTTACATATTTGTATTTACTCAGTATCAAGAGGCTTCGGCACATCTCCCTTAGTCTGACCTACCTGTAGGCATGACAGACGGTACATCGGCACATCTCCCTTAGTCTGACCTACCTGTAGGCATGACAGACGGTACATCGGCACATCTCCCTTAGTCTGACCTACCTGTAGGCATGACAGACGGTACATCGGCACATCTCCCTTAGTCTGACCTACCTGTAGGCATGACAGACGGTACACTTCCACTCGTGAGGGCTCACACACACTCGGCACTTGCTGCAGATGCGGTGGCTGCAGCCCCGGCACACTGCACCGCTGTTCCAGAACTTTCCGAGGGGTCGCTGGCAGCGCGCGCACGTCCGCTCGCTGTACTGCCGGCAGAAACTCTTGGCCCCCCGCCGCCGCAGCTCCTGGAGCTCCAGTTTCAGTCGCCTGATAAGAAGGAAGATCGTTTGGAAAAAATAAACACACGAAACTTTGTTTCCTAAAGTTCACAGTAAAAACAAATCTTAACCACTAAGTATGTAAGAGTACTGATTGAAAATAAAAGAGGAATACATAATTTCTTTGAGGACATGTAAAAAGACCTGTATGGAGAAGGATCAGAAGAGTGATATACTGCTTCTCACTGATGTATCGGATTAAATTAACAGGTCTGTTCATCATCATCAAGTGTATTTGTCACCAATTAACCAAATGAAGCTATAACATATAGCTTGACATTGAGTGAACATTCCTTTAAAATTAGACTTGGTGAAATAAATAACATTTTTCAACTATAGTGAGTTCTGACACAAACTCACACTAACACAAACCTCTCACAAGACTCTCCCGAAACATGTGGACACATATGATCTTTAAAAGATAGATGACATACCTTATTCTATCCTCCTCCACAGAGCGCAGAGTTTTATCCCGCTGGAGAACTTCCAGCACCTTCTCTCTCTCCAGAGCTTGGAGTAGACTGAGATCCATGATGCTGGGATTTTCACTCTTTATCTGAATCTAGGACTCCAGAACATACCCACAGATCCACAAACACACACCACCGAGGTAGCCTTTCTTTCTGTTTGTAGTCTTTTTGAAAAAGGTCCTTGTGTCACAAGCTCTTTCACTAAACCACAGAGCTCAAGGATAAGTGGTCCAACTGATCTCTAGCAAAGATTCTCTAGAAAGCCTAGATCAAAAGATGAGTTGCACCTTACACACTCAGTTTTATCAGGGCAGTGCCCTCAGTTATGACTTCCTGGTGACGTTAAGAGCACGTCACCAAAGAAAAAAAAAAGTCTTGGATGTCTTGATCACGGTGTTCCGACCCATCAGACCGTGTGGTGTCCTAACCAGTGAACTCCTAATTCAGTAGAGTCCTTAAATAATCCACTCTTCTTGCGCTCTGTTAAGGTCCTGCTATATCGCTCTTCTCCTGATGTGTCGGCAATCCAAAGAGATGTGTTTTCCTTACTGCTCCTGAAAACCAAAAAACAAAGACTTACAACCTTTGCACATTCTATCTTCCTGGACGACTCCAACTGGTTGTCATCGGTGTGCAGAGAATTGTTTTGTGTTTTTTTGGGGGGGTAGGAGGGAACAGATGGAAGTAACCCTCCACCCCACTGCCATGTAAACATGTCTATGTCTTACTGTCAAACCCCAGCCTTCACCACAGAGAAACCGCAACCTGTGTGGCAGAACGCACCAAGGGACCACCACACACACAAACACACACACACACACACACACACACACACACACACACACACACACACACACACACACACACACACACACACACACAAACGCACAAGCACACAAGCACACGCACACATAGTAAATGCCAAGCCTTAAATTATTGATGCCTAGGCTTTTTTTTTTCAGTGGGCAAATGTTCCCTTTTTCTCTCTCTGTTCCTCAAACACTGGAAGGCTAGAAGATGGGGGGGTAGTCACATCAGTCGTAATCCAGTCGTTCCTTGTGCTTAGAGATAAAGCAGCCCCAGCATTATCCTGGCAAACCAGGAGCAACCCATAAAAGCCTATTAGCGTCAAATGCAATCAGTACATCTATTGACTGTGCATTTGGCCATGCCTGGGGACACTGGGCATTGTTGTTATGTGACCGTGCTCTGTCATGTCTTGTATCTTTACTGGGCCAGACTGTTATCTCCACATTCCCCCTTGAGACAGACCTCTTGAAGGCTCAGTCAAAGAAAGGCAGAGGAAAGTACTCAAAAACCAAGGAGGAAATGGCCAGGGATGAATTACCTACCTGCCCCAAAATAATGACTAGCTATTCCCTTTGATGGGTTGAGTTACATATGAGAGCTTCGATCAATCTGAGTCAGTCCTAATGTATTTCAATACTTAACGTCATTAAGCTGAGAAATTGAGTTCAGAGGTTCAGCAGCTTACACGCCATTCTGACTAACATTTGAAATCAATGGAACATGCTAGGGTTAGGTCAAAGAGTCAAGTTCGATGAAATGTGTTTTTGAAGATTCATGCTTCTTGGTACATGGTTCACTGAAGATACCCATGACTAAATAAAGACTTCCTCATATGCCCCAAGAGTCTGAAGTATGCCTGTGTGAAATTTTCATGAGTCTTTTTCTAGCTTTGTTGTTCGCAGGCAAACTAGCTCCCCAGGACAGCTATGACAAGGAAGAGTTACGATAGTGGCACACTGAAGTCAATTATTGCTGCGTCATGTTTGTTTAATAACGCTGTACATATATTTTTTATCCTTTAACTTTGCTTGAGTCACGTCTGCCAAAGCAGTGAGCACCAGACAGTAATATATATAAAATATATAATTTCACTCTCTGTCTTACATACACATGCACACAGACACAGTGTTGCATTTACAAAACACTGACACACTATGTGCACTGCAAGGTTGGATGGAAGATGCAAGGTCTGTGTCACCACATCAACCCACGCTGCACCAAACCCCCAAGGTGCATGTCCCCTGTCTTAAAATGAACGATACTATTTGCACATATATATTGCATGTGACAGTACTACACGCTTGCATATTTACGTGTTTTGATATCCAGAAACAGATGAGCACTCAATAGCTTTAACTTGTGTGTGTGTGTATGGTGGGGTGGGAGGGTTAAAAAATATATAATTAGAATTTTGATTTCTAATACCTATTACATTTAAATGAGATGCAACCTTCAAGAAATCCATAAGTCATAAATCAAATATAGTCTAAAATCAAATACAGTGTAAACAAATCAATCATAGACTAAAAATCTAATATAAAATTGAAGCATGCATTAAGCACGAACAGGCCAGGCAAATTCCGGTGAAAGAAATCCAAATGCTGGGATTAGGCACTGGAACCTTAAACTGTGTGCCTGGGATTTGGCCATATGTTCTGTTACATTTACATTTAGTCATTTAGCAGACGCTTTTATCCAAAGCGACTTACATATGTGCGACTTACAATGTATACACATTTTACATTTACACTGATGGCACACTGCACATCAGGAGCAATTAGGGGTTCAGTGTCTTGCTCAAGGACGCTTCGACAGGGAATCGAACTAGCAACCTTCCGATTACTAAACGACTTCTCTACTTCTCGACTTCTCTACCACTGTACCACTGTCGCCCCTGTTGATAGGGTAGTGGCATCATTATCAGAATAATGGAGTTCGGGTAGCAGATCTTGCCATCACTAAAATGTAGTGACTAAATCCAAATCCCAACTGTTTGCAGTTTACTTATCTGTGGGCAATTTTGCAATACACATCTATGGTTAGCTGTTAATGGCTGTTTATTTACGCAAGTTAATTGCTATGTATTAGGATATTACTAAAGTTGACATTGTAGTAAACTAATCAAACTTTGCAATGACCCTGTCTTACCAGTTAATGACTAATACAGTTCCTGTGACACAGTCTTCATATAGCCCTAGCAGACACACACACATAATGTGAATGTAACACACACATTTTTTCAGATTCTGATATTATGGCAACTGCACCGCTGTATACAAAACTAGTAGGCCCATGAGATCTATGACATATCCCAATATGATAATATGCCTATATTAAAACAAGGAAAGGACAAACCAGTTCTGTCCTCATCTTCAACAAATGATGTTGAGTATTCATATTAACCAATACACATCACCTCTCCCCTTAAAATAAGTGGCAGGTAACACTGAGTCCAATGAAACGAAATGAGCAAAGGGACACATTCGCATATTAGGCTACAATGTAAACACAACAAAAGCAAGGTTAAAGACATGACATGAAATGGGACGCCAAGTATACCTGCCACAGCAAAGCACTTATGGGAACTGAAAACCCTTAGAAGTGACGTCCAATATGTGCCATCGGTGTCTGCAGCGAGGCCTCTCGTCTCAGACTGCTGTCCTAGTTACCGCAGAGTCTAAAGGGGGCCCTGAGAGAGGAAGCACGCGTCACCCTTGGCTTCCCTCCTAAAAACCAAAAATGCCGGGAGGTCAAACTAAGCGTTGGGTCGGTTGGAACATCAGCGGTGATGACTTCATTTACCTGAAGTCACAGGGCTTCTCAAACTGTTGAGGCGGACGAGTGGTCACCGAGAAACAGTTGATGAGTGTTCATGACATGAGTCTCTCTCTCCCCCACCCCTCTATATTTGCAGCCCACACACACACAGAGCAAGCGAGAGAGGGAGAGAGAGAAAGAGTGAGAGAGAGAGAGAGAGAGAAAGAGAGAGAGAGAAAGAGAAAGAAAGAGAGAGAGAGAGAAAGAGAGAGAGAGCACAACGGTCATACTGAGACAATGATAAGGGACAGGCATGGTGCCAACCTCTAGCAGATATGGTCTCACTCATTCATGAAGCCATGCCACCCACCCCTCCACACGGCACACATGCACTGCTGCACTGCTGCACTGCCTCCATGCTGGGGAATGCCAGGCTAAAACAAGCACAAATGACTGTGCTTCACTACAGTGGGAGCTGTAATCTGCATTACATCTTCCAGGAAGGACTGGTGCTGCATCTCTCTGTCACCTACACACTTTCGAACACACACACACACACACACACACACACACACACACACACACACACACACACACACACACACACACACACACACACACACACACACACACACACACACACACACACACACACAGAGCAATCATATGGCTATGCAGACACATTGGTAGGAAATACCCCTGAGGCTCGACCAGAGGTTCTCGTGAAATATTACAATGGGTCATCTTACCACAGACAACATCCAGGAAGGGTTGAGGAAGTGCTACAAATTTAAATGCGCTCTCTCTTTCTCTTTCTCTCTCTCTCTCTCTCTCTCTCTCTCTCTCTCTCTCTCTCTCACTCTCTCACACACACACACACACACACACACACACACACACACACACACACACACACACACACAAGCACACTCAGACTCATACACATTACACACAGACAAACTCTGAAGTATTATCTGACTTAGAAATATGAAAAGAGTCATAGGAAAGTGTGTAGGAAAGAGCGTAAAAGCAACAATAGTGTCCTTTGTTGTCTTCTTTGAGCCTGTTCTAGTTAAAGCAGCAGTGTTAGCTAACAGACTGCTCCTCCATTGCACCACTGACTTACAATGCACAGTGTGCTAACACAATCTTTGCCAGACAAGATGGATGGCCCATCTTCTCAAAAGATAACGGAGTGGTTAATACTGTTGGAATGCACTGAAATTGTAGTTGATGAATACAAGGCCAAAGAAACTGAAGTCCTAAACGGTGTGCTTTGGATGTTGCAATATGTTCTGTTGATAGGATAATGGCACATCATTATCAGAATAATGATGATAATGAGTGTTTGGGTGGCAGATTTTGCCATCACTGCATCACTGATTCCAAATCCTGTTTGCAGTTTACTTCTCTGTAGGTCATTTTGCAAACTATAACTAAAGGTGACATTGTAGTTCTCTAATCAAACTTGGCAATGACCCTGTCTTAGCAGTTAATGGCCCCTATTTTTTGGGAAACAGCCAATTTCGCCCAGGCGGGTTGTCCAAACTCCAGCGATAAACAAAATCCACCAAAGCATGGATTTCTGAATACAGGAATGGCGGGAAAAACAGTGAGAGTGACAGTGAACATTATAATGCACCAATCATAAACTATCACTGCCCAAGTGTGATTTATCTATCTTAATATCAAGTTTCCTTTTTTGGAAGAGTGTATTAGCAAGGAAGCAGGAGCAAACCTATGCAATTAATCTATCTAGGATATCCTCTAAGTAAACACATATCCTGGCAGACTTTTTAAAAAAGTATAAAATGTTTTTATTTTTTTAAGGTTAAACCTTATTAAAGACTTGAGCGTCTGGGAAAAGGTAGACCTAGTCTAACTTGAATTAAATGCTCAGTCAGCAGTAAACAAATGTCATCCTTGATGTAAATACGCAATAATGACCGTGTTACGTCCCTCAAACCCTCGGACGCCTCAGAACATTGCAGTACAACTTGGCATTGACAGTATGACAGTGTGGGACGCGCAAATTACCTGAACTGTGGTGCACCGTCATGACAACACGCACACACACAAGTAGAAAACTAGGAGTTTTCAACACAATTGTGGCTCCCCACCACCCCTAAGCATCGGATTTGGCTCCCTGCAACTTCTTCCTCTTGCCCAAGATGAAGTTCAAGCTGAGGGTTCACCATTTTGACACAGTGGAGAAGATCCAAAGCTCATCGCAGATGGTGCTGGATATGCTTAAAGAATGGTACTTCCAGGGAGCGTCACAAGCGTGGCAGGAGCACTTGGAGCGCTGTATCACTGCACAAGGTAACTATCCCGAAGGAGAGGTATGTTTTTTGCTCTTTATAGGTGCAGTCCTGGAACTTTTTGATCGCACCTCGATATGACCTCTCATATCTTATGCATTCCCCATTGTGTAGCCTACTAGTTACTGCTGCTCTCGCATTTTACGCATCAGGTTATTTCCTTGCCTCTGGGATATCCTATATCCTTAGTATATCTACACATACAGTCACCAGTAGCCTGGTGTTACACAAATGAATAGGCTACATTTAGGTCCACTCTCTCCCGCTGATCCAGTGGTCAGCTAAACAGGCTTTCACTCACTTGTTCGGTTATGCAGGGATTCTGGATGCATCAACTGCACTAAATAGCTTACAGTTTGTTCCCATAACAGTACTACGTAAAAAGCCAAGTAAAGGATAACATTTAAATCTAATTAGCGTTGAATACCATAGTCAACTGAGACGAACTTAATGTGCTGTTGCAGTAGATTAAAAGCTTAAGATTATTCTTTTGCATCACCACACAGTACGTAGCCTATGCTATTGGGGAAAGGCGTGAAAGTAGCATACTTAAAAAACACGGGTTTCTATCCAAAAATGTTTATGTCCATAGAAAATAGAACTGACCTCTCCTATTCCCATAAGTCGCACAGCAGCAAGTGCCAGAGTGTCTGCTAAAACATTTAACATTGCAGTACAGATGAAAGCACTACATTTTTTTTCTACATTATGTGTTCTATTAAATGTAGACAAACCAGTTCTGTCCTCATCTTCCACAAATAATGCTGAGTCTTCATATTAACCAATACACATCACCTCTCCCCTTAAAATAAGTGGCAGGTAAAACTGAGTCCAATGAAACGAAATGAGCAAAGGGACACATTTGCATATTAGGCTACAATGTAAACACAACAAAAGCAAGGCTAATGACATGACATAAAACGGGACGCCAAGTATACCTGCCATAGCAAAGCACTTATGGGAACCCACAATTAGAAGTGACAGGCAACATGAGACATACTTCAGCCAGAGACTCACTTTAGCATCCGTTGCGAGGCCTCTCGTCTCAGACTGCTGTCCTGGTTACCGCGGAGATGCGCGCTAGAGTTTTAAAGGGGGCCCTGAGAGCGGAAATAGGCGTCACCTGTGGCTTCCTTCCTGAGCGATACAAAATTCTCGTGCACGATGGTGGTCAGCCAGGGGCTTTAATAGAAAAGAGACTGACACAGCTTTTCTATCAAGCAGAACAGCAGGTGACTATTTGAATTGTAGGCCTTTACAACTCATTCTCCAACCTCATCTTTCATTGTTACCCTTTGGCCAAAGAAATTTCACAACATAATGGTATCCCGGAGCGAAACATTTAGGACGGTTGCGTAACCGAACATGTAACTACAGGATGTGTTAATCTCTGATAGAGAGAATGCTTACATCTAGATTTGGGGATTCTAAAGTGAATTATTTTGTATTCTGAAAGGAAAAGGAAAATGACTGACTCACTAGTCGATATGAAGGCTCGTTCGCATGGGTGGGGTGTTGGACTTGATTCGTAGCCCACTTGTTAGTAATTGGTAGACCATACATTTCTGGAAAGCTTTGTGACATACACGTTTTTAAAGAGACAAGTTGGCAGTCATTTAATCCGTGGTATAGTTATATATTTATAATATTCTGTAACCCATCAAGTCCACTAAAACATTTGTTAATGTAGATATAGGCAACATAGTGGACCTAGGCGTAACGCCTTATTGTTTGCTATTACTCTTAATTCATTTTAACCAATACAGTTAACAGTTCTCAATATCGTACCCAATATAATTAAGTAATTATTACAGAACCCAGACAGCAGTGGCATAGCCAGAATGTTATATTCCCGTCAGGCCTGGGCTTTACTATCTGGGTAGCAGTGTGACATTTCACCTACTCAGTTAAGTACAGTGTGGTACATTCGCAACACATGGAGTAACAATGTAATTGAACGTAACATTATCATGCATTGTAACAAGGGCATTGCTTGAAAAAGTGGTGTAATTCATTCCTCATCTGGTTTGTATACTTCCCATACCGAGAGGTTTGTGCCATATTTGTTATTAATCAGTGGATGTTTCTGTATACACAGATCAATAAGCTCAGGCAGAAGCAGTCTTACAGTGATGATAAATCCATCCTGTCCCCTAGTGGTTGAACACTAAAATAGCAACGTTTCTTTTTCCTCAATAGGAGAGTCAGAAGTGCCACCAGAATGCCCCATATCTTAAATCCTTTTACTCACTTACTACATATGGAAAATGGCTTTATGATAGATCAAACTTTTGATTGAGAAACCCAGACTCACTGAGAACTGGTGACACAAAATTAAGACCAAATCATGCCGTAAAATGAACTCTACTACTGAACATGGTCCTGATGACATAAATATGATGACATAAATTACAGTCACGCAATTTAGCCATGACACCAGTGTTTTGTTTTTTTTGTCAAACTGGTACAAACATTACACAAGCACATTTGTGGAGGCGGTAACCATTATCAAATAGTTTACTTATACTTTGACAAAAGTTCACAATTACAAGAAAATAACAAATATAAAAACATCAAAATAAACAAAATAGACCTCTCCATTGACCATTCAACAAACAAATCATAAATATACACAACAAAAACAAACAGACAAAATAAACAAACAAATTGAAACACAAAGGCCTTCTCACAACATTGGGCAAATAGCAGCCCCAGAATGGTGTGTGTGTGTATATGTGTGCTCCCTTCCTGTTATTGTCTTGTTATTCACTTATTTATTTATTTATTTTTTTTATACTTGCTGTGGCTATCCACAGCTCCCGACTGGCCTCACACACAAATGACTGACATCAAGTTAAAAATGCTGCCAAGATTCCTTACTAAAAAAAAAAATTCTGTCAAAAATTCTGCCCAAAAGTGGCTGTGGTTTCTTGGAGGGATGCTGCTATTAAAAATCACTTGCTGTTTCACAAACAGAAAGAGAGCTGCGCCCAGAATGAGTTAATTTGAGCCCTTTTTTCATTCCAGCATTTGTACATCTCAACTCCGTCACTACAGGACATGAGACAGTGTGTACTACTCTTTGGCCGCACTGGCAGGTAAACCTCCATTTTGGTCCACCGCTGTTTCCTTGTGATATGTCAAATGTACAATAAAGCCTTAAAAAAAAAAAATCCTGACTATGAAAAAAATGACTGAAGAGTGAGTGTCTCGGTCCACAGCGATGGGTTTTCTAGAACGTCTTCAGGGAAGTCTTGAGCTGTAAGGTCTTGTCTATTTCTAGCTGGTCGTGGTAAAAGCTCAGCCCCGTCAGGAGTTCCACATCTCGGACTCTCGCCACATGGAGCTTGGCCCACTCTTCCACCCGATGGAAGTCATTTTTGCTCTGAAACCAGAAGCCAGAGGACGGATGAGAGATGATTAGCTCAGTTCTTCCACAATGCAGAAAGGAAATTGATTTTTTTTTGTTGACGCTTTAACCCAAAGCCACTGTACCCCAGATGTGTGTTTGTTTGACGCTTTAACCCAAAGCCACTGTACCCCAGATGTGTGTTTGTTTGACGCTTTACCCCAAAGCCACTGTACCCCAGATGTGTGTTTGTTTGACGCTTTACCCCAAAGCCACTGTACCCCAGATGTGTGCTTGTGACTGACAAAGAGAGGGGAGGTGATTTCTATCCGTGTTCAAAGTTTAAACAGCAAAGCAATTCTTCCTCTAGCTAATAAAAGCTAATGAAACGCTGAATAGGCAGAGAGGTTTGTGCCATATTTGTTATTAATCAGTGGATGTCTCTGTAGACACAGATCAATAAGCTCAGGCAGAAGCAGTCTTACAGTGATGATAAATCCATCCTGTCCCCTAGTGGTTGAACACTAAAATAGCAACGTTTTCCTCAATAGGAGAGTCAGAAGTGCAACCAGAATGCCCCATATCTTAAATCCTTTTACTCACTTACTACATATGGAAAATGGCTTTATGATAGATCAAACTTTTGATTGAGAAACCCAGACTCACTGAGAACTGGTTACACAAAATTAAGACCAAATCATGCCGTAAAATGAACTCTACTACTGAACATGGTCCTGATGACATAAATATGATGACATAAATTACAGTCACGCAATTTAGCCATGACACCAGTGTTTTTTTTTTTTGTCAAACTGGTACAAACATTACACAAGCACATTTGTGGAGGCGGTAACCATTATCAAATAGTTTACTTATACTTTGACAAAAGTTCACAATTACAAGAAAATAACAAATATAAAAACATCAAAATAAACAAAATAGACCTCTCCATTGACCATTCAACAAACAAATCATAAATATACACAACAAAAACAAACAGACAAAATAAACAAACAAATTGAAACACAAAGGCCTTCTCACAACATTGGGCAAATAGCAGCCCCAGAATGGTGTGTGTGTATATGTGTGCTGGCTTCCTGTTATTGTCTTGTTATTCACTTATTTATTTTTTTATTTTTTTTATACTTGCTGTGGCTATCCACAGCTCCCGACTGGCCTCACACACAAATTACTGACATCAAGTTAAAAATGCTGCCAAGATTCCTTACTAAAAAAAAAAATTCTGTCAAAAATTCTGCCCAAAAGTGGCTGTGGTTTCTTGGAGGGATGCTGCTATTAAAAATCACTCGCTGTTTCACAAACAGAAAGAGAGCTGCGCCCAGAATGAGTTAATTTGAGCCCTTTTTTTCATTCCAGCATTTGTACATCTCAACTCGCTCACTACGGGACATGAGACAGTGTGTACTACTCTTTGGCCGCACTGGCAGGTAAACCTCCATTTTGGTTCACCGCTGTTTCCTTGTGATATGTCAAATGTACAATAAAGCCTTTAAAAAAAAAATCCTGACTATGAAAAAAATGACTGAAGAGTGAGTGTCTCGGTCCACAGCGATGGGTTTTCTAGAACGTCTTCAGGGAAGTCTTGAGCTGTAAGGTCTTGTCTATTTCTAGCTGGTCGTGGTAAAAGCTCAGCCCCGTCAGGAGTTCCACATCTCGGACTCTCGCCACATGGAGCTTGGCCCATTCTTCCACCCAATGGAAGTCATTTTTGCTCTGAAACCAGAGGACAGATGAGAGATTAGCTCAGTTCTTCCACAATGCAGAAAGGAAATTGATTTTTTTTTGTTGACGCTTTAACCCAAAGCCACTGTACCCCAGATGTGTGTTTGTTTGACGCTTTACCCCAAAGCCACTGTACCCCAGATGTGTGCTTGTGACTGACAAAGAGAGGGGAGGTGATTTCTATCCGTGTTCAAAGTTTAAACAGCAAAGCAATTCTTCCTCTAGCTAATAAAAGCTAATGAAACGCTGAATATTATTACATTCTACATGCTTCTGTTCATTTTCAGAGGAGTGTAGCCTGACAGCTGCATGCTAAAGCCGGACAGCTCATCAACCCTCCTCTGGTTTGTATACTTCCCATACCGAGAGGTTTGTGCCATATTTGTTATTAATCAGTGGATGTCTCTGTAGACACAGATCAATACGTTCAGGCAGAAGCAGTCTTACAGTGATGATAAATCCATCCTGTCCCCTAGTGGTTGAACACTAAAATAGCAACGTTTCTTTTTCCTCAATAGGAGAGTCAGAAGTGCCACCAGAATGCCCCATATCTTAAATCCTTTTACTCACTTACTACATATGGAAAATGGCTTTATGATAGATCAAACTTTTGATTGAGAAACCCAGACTCACTGAGAACTGGTGACACAAATTAAGACCAAATCATGTCGTATAATGAACATGTTCCTGATGACATATACATGATGACAGAAATTACAGTCACGCAATTTAGCCATGACACCAGTGTTGTTGTTTTTTTGTCCAACTGGTACAAACATTACAAAAGCACATTCCCATGTAACTACACTCTTATCTCTTCAGATCAGCTATGCTCACAGAGCCATACAGAAGCACGACTGGAAAAGAGAAAGAAAGGTTTAAACTTTTGTTTTTGCTGTTTTTTCACCAGGATTAATAGTAGTGTTCCAGTGATGTTTCAGTATGTAGTGGACCAGTGGACAGTTCCAGTCTTTATTAAAACATTTGAATTTGAGATTTCCCAAGTAACTCTACGGAATTCTACGTGAATCGCTTTGTATGTCAGCCTGAGCTACAGGACAATATAAATATGTATTGATTACATTTACATTTAGTCATTTAGCAGACGCTTTTGTCCAAAGCGACGTACAAGGGAGAGAACAGTCAAGCTAAGAGCAATTGATGCTGCTACTGTGCACTGCAAGGCATTTACTTCACGGACAGCAACTTCTGCCTTTTCGCCCTGATCCTGTGACCCATGACCTTTAGCATCATACTAGGCCAGCTGAGCCACAGACCTACAGTTGATATGGGATCGAGGAAGTGATCCCCACTTACCGAGCACATCTCCTGCCTGTCCGGCCTGTGAGGTAGGATGAAAGCCACCGCGTCCAGCGGCCCTTCACATTCGTGGGGGGAGAGGGAGGAGTTTTTACAGCCTGTCAGGATCACGAAGAAATGAGTGGGCACTGGAGCGTCATTCCTGAAGCGGACGGAGAGAATTATTTGTGATTAATTTGTAGGGATTAAACAAATGCAAACAGGTATGCTTAGTATAACACAGACTAGGTGAGCCCTATGCCTGCAAGCAATTTGCAAAATGGAAAACTTACAGTGCCTGCTTCGTCTGATCATCATAGTTGCCGTCGAAGTTTACGTCAAAGATAGGGCCACTGATGACATTGACTCCATTCATCTGTTTTGAGTATTTCATGACCACGATTTTGTGGAAATGCTCCCAAACATCTACCAAAACACAGTCAAAACATTTGTGTGAGTGTCATAGCAACACTCCAAAACAGCACATCACTACCCTGTAACAGACAGACAAAGCCATTTAAAATACAGTGAATCATCAATGTAGGTTCATACACTAACAATGTACACTAAAAATAGCTTATGTTTATGCAATGGTAAATCGTTATGGACAAAAAGCAAAGATCTGGCAAATGTTTTGTCATCTAACTCCTGATGTTGTGCTACCATTATTTACCACTGGAGGGCAGAGTCAGTCTTGTCAAGGAATTCCCTTCACTTCACTTCCCATCACACTGCATGACTGGTGAATTCATCTTTATAAGAGATTACAGCGCTCCACTGACACTAAAACTTTTACACTTTAGATAGTCCACCACAAGCAAAGTAGATATGCAGTAACAGTAACCCAATGAGCACACTGTATACCAACTAAGCTGTTTTGTATGCATCATGCATATATCATATGATGTTTGTATATATATATATATATATACTGTATATTATGTACACCAAATGCATGCTGTGTACAACACTTGTTTTGTTTCCCTTCCCCTTCTGCCACACAACCCTCCCCCATCCCCCCTTCCTATCTCCTCCCCGCCGACCTTAAGCAGATAGGTCCCCCCCCCCCTTATATGCCGTGGTTCTGCTTAAGGTTCCTTCCTGATTAACAGAGAGTTTTTCCTTGCCCCTGTTGCCATTGTGCTTGCTCTAAGGGGGTCCAGGCTCTGGGCTCTGTAAAGCGCCTTGAGACAATTTTTATTGTTCTGGCGCTATATAAATAAAACTGAATTGAATTGAAATTGAATTGATACGCTGCCTCTGTCCAAGACCAAATCCAGGGAAGTTGGATTGAAATGACATTTCTACATACATGACAGAGCAAGACATGCCACTGCACAACGTTTGTTAAGAGCAGAAGCTGGTGCTATCAATGTGAAGGAAGCTTGATTTCCTGTTTCACTTCCTTTTGAGTAAACGTTCATATCAAAACCCTGCATTTTTAAACTTCAACAACTACAAAACAATGCTCCCACACACTCAGTAGCCTGTTGAGAAAGTCCCCCATCTGTCTGAGATTCAGATCTCAATTCTGTGGTCTTGACCGCGACAAGTTAGAATACTGTAAGTATTGACTATAAACAATAAACAAATCACCTTGATCACCCTGATGCAGCATTTCAACAGCATTTATGTCAGAGAAAACCATCGTCTCCTAGACCTGACATTTCACGGCTGCACGAGGAACAGGGAGCTCATGGCTGGAAACACTAACGCTGGAATGTTGATACAGCTGCCCTTTTTGTACCTCCCTTGTGTGAAGCGAGCAGCAATGAGTGGCAACAAGAAAGGTCGGGGGGGCTGCAACAGGAATCAAAGCCCTTGTGTGAGGTTCAGACCAGCGCAAACACTGCACATTAGCATCTCGGGGGTCAGGAGCTGACCCCGGAGAGACTCTACTGTAAAAGAACCCACAACCCTCCAGAGCAAACAACGAGTAGGCCACGCATTGTTTTGGTTGTGAAGTGGCTTGCCAAATATGGTGGGTCGTATGAGGATACATAGCAGAATACACAGTACACTGTAGAATACTGTAGAAGAAAAGAAGATAGGAAAAAAAACAAGAAGAAGAAAAGATAGCAACCATGGCGACAGTTGGCCCGTGCCGTTCGCCACAAAACAATACTGTGGCACGTTCTGCATCGTAACATAAACAATAGGTGACAGCTAAGTAAGGAAGCGCGTGTGCTCAAATTATACATTTTAAGCATGGGTCAAGTTGTTGTCCTTGGAAGCATTATAGTATACAGGTTCCAGCTGTAGCCTACAAAAGCGCTGAGTAACAGCGTGGTTTAGCAGCGAAGCCTTGGAATCAGTGGGGAATTCCCTCCGTAGGCTAATGGAATACATGCTACCGTCTGGATTAACTGCGTGGTTTATGTCTGTTATCACACCCAGTAAATATGTCAGCAAATATTAGTGACTATCCAAGTAATTTGTGACTGCACTGAATGTGTGACTTATTAGGTCACGTGTTGTGTGGCTTGTACATGCAACTATGTAGAAAGAGATTGTGTCTTATGAAAAGATTTGACCTCTCCCAACTCTGAACTCATCACCTATCACCTTTAACAAATATTCCTATCTCGGGGGGCACTGTGGCGCAAGCAGTAGCCCCGACCACATTCGGGCTTGACGCCCATGGAGGACACGGGTTCGAATCCGGCCCGATGTCATTTCTCCTGTCCACTCCCCAGCTCTTCTCCCTCTCATTTCCTGTCCCACTCTTCACTGCACTATCAATTAAAGGCACAAAAAACCCAAAAATAAATCTTAAAAAAAAAAAAAAATATTCCTATCTCTTCTGTGATCCCACTGTATGATTATGGTGAGTCTATACTGTGTGATTCCACTCACTGATTATGCTCTGCTATATCATATTTTATGTATTACGAACAGAACTTCATTGCTAAAGGTGTGTCTGGTGTCTTACCTAAGAACACGGGGAACATGGGGGCCATGTTGCTGGTGAGTAGTGAGTCCCACTCATTGTCTTTTGAACTCAGATCTGTGAGGAAATGGAAAAACAAAAACAAAAGGGCCTGTTTTAGTTGTGCTGACCGCCCACCGAGAAAATGACCAAGCGCTTCTCAGGTCTGGGTCCAATGACAACAATCAACACTACTTGTACAGGTTGCATGCAGTGATTAGAGGAGATGGTGGAGAACTGGCAAGGTTGCAAAGCTAACAGCATGTATTCAATAATGCACACCCTGCCGCTTAATTGCAAAAACTGCTGAATTGTATAATACTGCATTATACCGTCCTCTTGTTGTGCAAGATGTACCTTTTTGTCTGTGAGATCCCCACCCCACTTAATAGACAACACAAGACAACATAGACAAGATACTTGAACTTTTACCAAAAAGCCAAATACTCATTGCTGTGACCACACCATCTCTTAGACAATACAAAGCAGCCAATACCAGGGACTTAATAAAGTGACAGAGATGTGCTGGTGTCTGGGGTGCGGTGGGGCGTTTCCTGTGTTTATGGGTGTGGTGGAAGGAGAAGGAGCCGTGTCGGGAGCAGGACATACTGGGGGGGTGCAGGAGGCCAAAGGTCATGTTGGGGTCGCCTCTGTAGGAGGCGCAGCTCTGGCTCATGCTGGGGGACACTCGCACGTCGGCACGCACACAATCTTGGCTCGCGTCTCCAAAAGTGTCCTGTGGGAAAGGGGCGAGGAGAGGGTTTTGAACCTAACCATACACAAACACACATGAGAGATGCACACACACACACACACACACACACACACACACACACACAAACACACACATGCACGAACACCTCATTCAGAGGGCATACACATCTGTCTTTGAAGTTCAAAGGAGTGGAGAGAGATGCGCGCACACACACACACACACACACACACACACACACACACACACACACACACACACACACACACACACACACACACACACACACACACACACTTCCACTTCCACCCCACCAACTTCCACCCATGAAATCCCAGAGTTACAGAGTTAGCTTTTAGGAGGGTCACACTATTGGACCAGACTGAGAGACAGAGCATTGTCCTCGACAGCAGATCTGTCCATGAAGTAGTGTGGATCCAAGTCAGGGCCCATAGCCACCAAGCAAAGGCCAAACGTAGCTCCTAACTTACCGATTTAGGAGAAACTCCTCACGATAATGATAGTGACAGTCCTAACTTTGGGACACCTACTTTTTTTTTTTGACTAAGAGGAATTCTCGAAGAGTAAAAAAGCCCCTAAAGCGCTAAAAGTAGAACGGAAAATGGCAGTTTATATCATTCCATGCATGAGACTTGACGTCTTTTACTAAAAGGAAGAACTCCTAAGCTAAGACAACGTTTTTGGTTGGTCTCACCAGCTTTGTGAATATGATTTAGGTGAAAAACTTGAGTTAGGAACTTTAAGTCTGACTTAAGTAGTAGGCCTACTTAGTGGTCGGATAAAATGCTTTGTGAATAAGGGCCCTGATCAGGACCGAACTCACAGTCACACAGCCAAATGCTAAGGGAATAGGAGACTGATTAAAGGATTTTTTTTGTGTAATGGCCTCAGCAAATAAAACCTTTGTAAATAATTCAGACTCAGCACCTTTAAACGAGAGAATCAAAGAGAATAAGCAGAGGGCCGAGGCAGAGATGGACAGATAATACAAGACAGGGAGAGCAAAAATAGAAAAGTGCAAAAGATACTGTACAAGAAGAAAGAAGAGAGAGGACTGAGAGTTGACAGAGGGGAGGGAAACAAGTGAGTGAGAGGAGAAGAAAAATGTTCTTGGGGTGCGTTT
Source organism: Clupea harengus (assembly GCF_900700415.2). NCBI lineage: Eukaryota > Metazoa > Chordata > Actinopteri > Clupeiformes > Clupeidae > Clupea > Clupea harengus. The sequence continues at coordinate 24,973,277 of NC_045166.1, forward strand.
GTGCTCCAATTTATGTTGAGGCTCCACCACAAACTGAGAAGCAAAAACACCAGCAGTGAGAGCCAGCGCGAGGGGAAGATATACGACCCAGCACAAGCCTTAACTCAGCTCCCGCTCTTATCTCCTAACCCCATACCACAGAGAGAGAGAGAGAGAGAGAGAGAGAGAGAGAGAGAGAGAGAGAGATGGAGATGGAGAGAGAGAGAGCTAAGGGAAGATATACGACCCAGCACAAGCCTTAACTCAGCTCCCGCTCTTATCTCCTAACCCCATACCACAGAGAGAGAGAGAGAGAGAGAGAGAGAGAGAGAGAGAGAGAGAGAGAGAGAGATGGAGATGGAGAGAGAGAGAGAGCTAAGGAGAGGAGAGAGGGAGATAACTTAAAGGAGGAGGGAGGAAGAGGCAGAAAAAGAAAGGTAGGAGGAAGGGAGAGAGAGAGAGAGAGAGAGAGAGAACAAGAGGAGGGAAGCAGAAAGGGGAGCAAGAAGGCGGAAAGACAATGGAAATTAGAAGGGAAGAGCAGCCTATTCCAATTACATTTACATTTAGCAGACGCTTTTATCCAAAGCGACTTACAAGGATGTATACACATTTTACATTTACACTGATGGCACACTGCCCATCAGGAGCAATTAAGGGCTCAGTGTCTTGCTCAAGGACGCTTCGACAGGGAGTCGAACTAGCAACCTTCTGATTACTAAACGACTTCTCTACCTACTGTACCACTATTCCAATCAGATTTATATCTGTGAGCCACAAATGCGTTCAGATTCATTTGCAAAGGAGGAAGAGGGGAATTTAACGGACTACATCCTTTGATCACTCCATGTAGTTTTAATACACACAGAATTCTGATGAGCGCACACGTGCGCCCCCCACACACTCACCCCTGTATTCAGTGTGTAAGCGACCCACAGAGGCATGCGAATGTCCTTGCTGAACCCAGTGATGTAGTCGGAGTGGAGGAGCACACAGTAGTCCACATTCTCCTGTAGAACTCTGGGAATCCCGTACGGCAGATGAACTGGCTTGACTGTTGGATCTACGTTTGTTGAATGAAGAAACATAACCAGTTATTTGATAGACAGGTTTGATAGACACCTCTCTTTTCTCCCTGCCAAAAGCAAAAAAAGAGTGCCCCGTACCTGAATGCTGCATGAGTTCTGTGTTGAGATCCTGCACCTACAATAGAGGTTGGAAAAGGCATTAGAGACTTTTGCTCAGATCAGGTTTATAGCTTTCACCAGTTTACCTAATAGAAACAGGACTGGGCATGACAAACAGATGTTTCTTCTTCCTTCTGCTTCTACACTCAGCGCAGGAAACATCCACACCCCCACCCAAGCCTGTTAGGGCGTGAGTTCACTGGGCACGACACTGGTAATCTGAGCGTGCTGTTATGCAAGAGTACTGCTGGCCCTGTGAAAAAACACAAAAGAACTTCTCCAACACCAGTGCTGCACAGGCCATTCTGAAGAAACCAACAAATGAGTCATGTCCTTTCCTCACACTGCTGGGATCCAGTGCAGTCATTTATGCTACCATATGACCATGTGTTCGCTTCCATGTTCTTTCTCATGTACACCTTGGGGCAGTTACAGTATGTATGCACATGTCAAGGTCAACATGAACATATGGTGCAGCACAAGGCCCCTGACTGGTCTCACCAACATGGAGATCCCAGAAAGTAAAGCAGTGTACTAGCACTATACTCTTTTAAAAATACATGCTGTATGGTCAACAATAGGTAATATGTGATAATAATAACAATTCATTATATTTAGTAGAGTGATGGTGTGATTTATTCGCCAATTGGGAACCCCACCAACTCATCTACTTAATGTCTGCTCAAGCTGTAATAGTGAGTTTTTTTAATATTGGCATTTTACCTCTTCATTTTGATGAAGGACCTGTATCACAATACACAATAGTGTCAGAAGTGGGATCGTTCCACAAGCCGTTTTGAGGAAACGCATTTTTCAAAGAAACATTGACGTGAAGAGCTGGCTCAAGTGCTTAAAGTACAGCAGTGTGTAGTCAAGTGGGAACTACAAATATGCAACCTCCGCTGGATTAGACTTTAAAAATGATAAACTTGAGGCAAGTCGGTCTCAGCTGGTATAGTCAGCGTTTCCCCTTGTTTGTGTTTAAGTGCAGATGTGATTCAGTTGCTAACTGATGACCCCATTCATTATAGACCAGGAGATAAGACCTAGAGGGAGGCTCTTGTCAATGCCATGCATGCGTTACTAAATATGGAATACGTGAATATGGATCTGTCCTCATACACACCTCATATCACCTATAACTTAAACATTAACATAACCGCTCTGTAATTATCTGGAACTAAACTACTACAAAACTGTACAAGTACAACTGCCGAGCAGATTTTTTTTAAATAGCCCAGAGGTTTGAGCGGTGAGGCTGTGGCTTGGGGGTTTCCAGTTTGAATTGAGATGGGAAAAAGATGGAGGGGGCGAGTGAGCGAGCATATCCCCATCCGCCAATAAGCCCCTCACAACGCAAACAGTGACCCACAGTACCAGGATTTTACAGCCCTGTTTCGAAGGCTGAGCTGTGTATACATACAAAAAAAAGAATCTGGCTATAAAGAGCATACTAGAAAATAATTCAATCTAGCTTTATGGATCACACTTTTTAACTTCACCAAATCAAAAAAATTGTGTTTTCAATGAAAACATTTCTCACAGTCAAAGTAGGTGCACCACAACCTAGACACAAAATGTCACAGACAACAGACTGTGAATAGCCCCCACACAGACAGAAACAGAGTGCCTACCCCTTAATCAAGTCAAGCTCAAATCCTTATAATAATATATAATATAATAATATTGTGCAATAAATTCCCCTGAGATGTTCATGGCAAAAGACCCACACTGGAACATTGAAGAATGATCTACATATAGACCTTGTAGTAATATTTACTGTATGTTTGATATGTATGATGCTTGGATTTAGCATCTAAACATGGCGATAGGTACATTCAAATGTTTGTTGTCTCAAGACTAGTGTAATCTTCATGTTAGAGTTGTTTATGGTAAATGTCAACAGCGCTAGATCCCTCCATTCCTACAGTAGCCCACCCCTCTGCTCTATATCATTACTTTAGTTATGTCGATCACTTCACTTTCTACTGTATGTGACTCAGTCTATAAGATAGATCTCTGGATTCTGACCCCAGGCATGTCTGTCATGTCCCTGAGTAATGTCATGTCCCTGAGTCATGTCCCTGATGTCCTAGCATACCTGTGCTTCAGTGAGAGAAGGACAGGTGCATCCCAGGTCATCGGCGGGAATGGAGGTGGTTGCGGTGCAGGACGAGGCAGAGGACATCTCTGCGGGGTAGGCTGGGACGTGCCGAGGCCTCTTCAAAAGATGATTCAGGCTTCCGTGGGTCCCATTGTTGGGAGCAGGCTTTATGTCCATCAAGTCTGTGACAACAACCCATCATCATGAAACTACGAGGTCCATATTTGAGTATTTTTATTCTATGAGAACAAGTGTTCGATCAGAGCTACCCAAATGAATAACAACAACAAGTTTTGACTAAATAAATACACCAGAGCTCAGTCTTCATTCCAACTCATTGCCTTTCACAGATTTAATCAGTTGACTTTGAAAACTGAAATGAGTCCTGGAGATCCAGGTTCTCACTTGTCCAAACAAAAGATACAGTAGCGTTTATTAATATGAAAGGCAGGAATGCTTTCTTTAGCTAATCATCCAACAATTAATTTATATGGGAGTGGCAAAGAACCAGGCTATTTAGACCTTATGGTAATGACTAGTTGCCTACAAATGCAGTCAGCAGCACACAGCTGTTGGTAGGTCTTCCATTGTGTTCCATAGGAACCTACTGAAGCCTCTGCACCTGGTTTCTAGAGGTGTATTTCTGCCTTAAGTCTGGTTTCATTACAGTGATGAGAAATGGATCAAGTTCCACATTTTACTTTCAATTCTGTTTCTATTTATATATATCTTAATACAAATATAATATATATTTTTTAAACATTTTTTAAAACAGAAAGCCTCAGGGTCCACAAAACTATCTGCTTATAACTAGCTCACTACATCAGCAAAGTCTACTTTTGTGACATAAATCTTTGTGGTAAAGGGACGACACTCACCACACATTAGGTTGTACACTTCAATGTTTTCAAAAGGGGGGACAGTGGTCTTATGCTTCAGTCCAGGGCCATGACCTATAAATATAGCCTGCAATACAAGCAAACAAACAAATAATGAAATAAACAACCATCATTTGATTTATACAAATGCAACTGACTTCAAATGGACCAGACCCACCCCATACTGAGTGGGATTCACCCACAGGGTTGACTCTGATGGCTGTTTGAACTGTGGCAAGGCTTAAAGTCAAATACAGCCTTTATGAGGTTATGTTTATGAGTGCTTCATCCTCCCTAGACAAATTGAACAGAATACATTTCCCTGTATTTAATAATTCCACTTCCCTGTCCACTTCCCTGTGCTAATATTTAGATGACTATACACAAAGGCACAATGTTCTGACCAAACATACAAACACATGTGTTCAGTCCAAAATGGCTCACAGTGTAGCGATTACACCAAGATTGCAGCCGTTGACCTAGCCGTCAACTCAATCCATCCCTCGACTTGATGTGGATCTGACTTAGGTCACGGCTAGGTCGGCTGTTATACGGGTGTACAGTACACGGCCCATGGCCATGACCTTCATTTAGCTACAGCTTTGACAAACGACACAACAGAAACAACTTTGAGTTGAGGCAAGGCAAACATTTGTATCAGTGCTTAAATGGTGGAGGCTGGCCCATTCATAGAAAACCAGTCTGCAGCTATGATTAACCAGAAGCTCTCAGGAAATGTCCCTGGTGTACGCCTCAGGATGTCCACTGAATGAGCCTGGCAAGGAAAGATTCTCCACTGTTCTCCACTGTTATCATTTTTCCTGGAAACATCACAAGCCCTATTCATAGAACCCCGTCTTCAGAAGTGGATGTTTTACAACGCATATTGCAAACTCATTAGTGAAAGAGTGAAGAAAAAACAAAAACCTCCCATTTCTCTTAATGGGAAGCAACTGTGCTGGTTATTTCAAGAAGCAGTCCCTTTAAATCCTTCAGAAAGCGGAAATGTGATAAATATTGCATTTACAGGCCTTGTAATGTAACTACAGACAGATGTAGATGGCAAAAACAAAAGGCGCCACCACCCCTACTATGAACTGCCTACATAAGCACACTTAGGTCTGCGCAAGAAAGAGACATTTAGCTGCTGTTACACCCAATTTCACTGAAACACACCAACCATAGAGGCCTTTACTTTTTAAACACGGTAATATCTTGTGGCTCACAAAGCAAATACTGTGTTGTAAAACGCACCAAATTAGCCCGCTAATAAATATTTTAATGTCAACAGCAGAAAAGCCAGTGAGCCTCCTTAGAACTTGACCTTAAATGACTTCCGTCAGAACATTTTTAAAAGCTCCTCGAAAATATCTCGGAGAAACACCCCAAACTAGGTGTAGTGTAAACAACAAGCAGCTCACCGTTTTGTCTGCGATGTGATTACTATATTTCGCAGCAGCTTGCGTGCTCAAAAGGGTAATTTTATCCCAGACAGTCATTTAATTCATTCACCTGTTTATTTTGAGGAAGATGTACTGCAACTCGTAGAACTAGGCAATTATGCGAAAGAAACATTCCGGGGAGAGCCACAGAGGGAAGTCTACATAAAGGAGTCTGAGTGAGACACGGAGACTCCAGGAAAAGCTGGGCAAGTCTAGTGAAGTATGGAAAAAGAAAAGGTAATGGTAGTCCCTGGTGATGAATCGTTGGGTATTTTGTACAGTGGTGCCCAAAGTCCCCAGGGACAAAAACATCAACATGCAGCCATGGACAGAGATACACCCAAACACAGTCATAGAGCTTTCACCTGAGCTCATAAAAACACTGGAACGATCCTTCTTCCATTCTCACACACACACACACACACACACACACACACACACACACACACACACACACACACACACACACACACACACACACACACACACACACACACACACACACACACACACACACACACACACACACATTGTTCTGCAGACTGTTATTATTCTGTGCTTTGAGCCCCAGGGAGCTGATTCAGTTCTAGGCAGTAATGCTCTGTTTTTCTGCCAGGCTGAGCCTTTCAAGTTCATGGGAATAAAGCCTGTGCGTATCCCTCGACGAACAACCATTCTTGGGTCTTCCCATGGAGTTGGGTAATTACGTCCAGCCTTCAAAACGTATTCTTCGTCATATGATTACCGGTACTGGATTCGATTACTAAGTACCAAAGAAATGTATTCCAATAAATCTAACCAAACCTAAAGTGTAAAGCAACAACAGACACAGTATTGTCAAAATTGTTACTCAGTGTACAAGCGATAAAAGTGTGTACAGTGTGTTGAAACTGAATCGCTAAGAGACTTAACAGCAGTACCAGATGTTAGAATGTCCTTGAGAAGGCAACTAATTTGACACTGGAATGCTTGTGACAGTCTTTCCTCATCCCCCCCCCCCACCATTCCCCACTCCCAATCCTCCCCCACCATTCCCCACTCCCACGCCCACAGACACACCTGCATGCTTTGGAAGACGTTGTCTGAGCCGTGGAATCCACCAGAGCAATACTTTCTGTCCCACGGGCCTCTGAGAGGAAATAAGACAGACGGTGGACACATTAGTGAGGGATTACATAACTGGACCCAGCACAGTAACACATCACAGCACAGCACAGCACAGCACAGCACAGTAACACATCACAGCACAGCACAGCACAGTAACACATCACAGCACAGCACAGCACAGCACAGTAACACATCACAGCACAGCACAGCACAGTAACACATCACAGCAACACATCACAGCACAGCACAGCACAGCACAGCACAGCACAGCACAGCACAGTAACACATCACAGCACAGCACAGCACAGCACAGTAACACATCACAGCACAGCACAGCACAGCACAGCACCCAGCACAGCACCCAGCACAGCACAGCACAGCACAGCACAGTAACACATCACAGCACAGCACAGCACAGCACAGCACTCAGCACAGCACAGCACAGCACAGCACAGCACAGCACAGCACAGTAACACATCACAGCACAGCACAGCACAGCACAGCACAGCACAGCACAACACATCACATCACAGCACAGCACAGCACCCAGCACAGTAAAAGACCACTTTACACAACACATCACAGCAAAGCACAGCACCCAGAACAGAATTCAGCATCACATAGCACCGTACAACACAGCACAGTATACAACATACATACACACATACACATACACATACACATACATAAGGCCAATTGGCTCACTCAACACACATCACATGTCAGTTCCAATCTGGTTAGCTGTGGGTACGTTTAGGTTGTGCAGACTGTATAGATGTGACAAACCTGCAATAATTCATTGAGCTTTTGGTCTTTTGCACATTACCTCTACGCAGAGAATTTCTGAAGTCTATGCTTTCCTACAATTCACTGGTTTTTCCATTTTACCTTTATGTGGTGTTTACACTGTCTGTGTGAAAAGGATATCACTAGCGACACACCACAACAAAGCACAGCAACACACAATACATTAAAAATCAACAGGGCAAAACACGGACATAATGCCTCGCCAACCAAAAGCACTGCACAGTGTACTTCCCAATGCATATCCGAATATAAGACACAAATAAAATAGTCCCTATAAAGCACAAGCAAGTGGTTGCTCCCCAGGTTGAGTGACTGGTTTGTATTTCAATCTCTCCCAGCAGCTGAATCTGCCGGACCAGGGGGGTCTGTAGCAGAACTGGCCGGGCCAGAGGGGTGCCAGAGCCAGGCGATATATGGGTGGCCAGACGATATAAGGGTGGCCAGACGATATACGGGTGGTCAGACGATATACGGGTGGCCAGACGATATACGGGTGGCCAGACGATATACGGGTGGCCAGACGATATACGGGTGGCCAGGCGATATATGGGTGGCCAGACGATATACGGGTGGCCAGACGATATACGGGTGGCCAGACGATATATGGGTGACCAGACGATATACGGGTGGCCAGACGATATATGGGTGGCCAGACGATATACGGGTGGCCAGACGATATACGGGTGGCCAGACGATATATGGGTGGCCAGACAGCTCATCAGAGCTGGCAGCTCTCTAAGGGGCGAGCCGAGATGCCTCCCAACTGTGCTGTCCCCTCACAGAGGTCAGGTGAGGACTGAGACATCAGGTCTGGCCGTCCCATTCGGTCAGCTCCAGGAAAACTGGCTAGGCCAGGCTATGTTTAATCATAGTGCTCTTCCTGCCAAACGGTCCCCTTTGGCTATGACAACCCCTTTATTCCCTCTGCGGAAGGAACGCATGCGGGATAAAAACGGACACTCTTGCTGTCGGTGTTCTCCTTCTTGTTGTTTGGGTCACACTTTATTTTCCACAAAGGCTGGCAAACGGGGAGTCGGATGACATCATCTCATGATGTCATGACAATGGTACGACAGGGAGCCATCATGACCGCTCCCCACAAAGGAGGAGAGACAAAGCACTGAAGACAGGGGGAGGAGGGGAGGGGGTTAGGGGGAGGAAAGAGGAAGAGATGGGAGGGGCAGAGAGGAAGAGAGGAAGAGAAGGAAGACAGAGGGACACTTACAAGGCCGCCCAGTGGGTTTCTTTCATGTAGAGGTGGGCCCGCTCAATGCGGATGTTGTTGGCAAAGTGGAACCTCTTTGGCAGGTGCTCTTTCAGGTACGGCCGCATGGGCTGGTCTGGAGTCCTGCACTTCAGATGCGGACAGTGGGGGGACAGGGGGGGGGGGGGGTTGAACAGGAAAAGAACAGATAAGCCCACCAGTATTCAAAAATTCAACACACCAACATGGGAAATGTAGTGAAATAAAAAATATTCTTCCTCTTACCGAAAGATTCGCAATTACACCTTCATAGTCAACTGCAGAAGAAAACAAAGCCACCAACAAAAAAAAAGAGAAAAGAAAGCCTAAGGTTAATGAATGACAGACAGGGAGCCGCACCGTTGGTGATGCATGATGGTCATCCATTCATTTAGCACAAAAAGGAGGCAATGATGTGAAAGCAAAGGTCAAAGGTCACTCGCTATCAGAAGTCTCACGACTGATGGCTGCATTGACTCACAGCTAAAGAACTCGTCTGGAAGTCTCTTTGGCCGGATCCTGGCCGCCGGGCCCATGATGAGGCTGAAGTCGCCGGTGTTGACCGGGTACGAGTTCAGGTAGACGGCCTTACTGCAGCTGGCTTCCTCCATGCCTGTCGTTGGAAGAAAAGAACACAGACACATCTCAGCAGGTCTCTTAAGAAAACTCTCTCGTTCAGTTCTGCTGTCATCGTTCAAGCAGTGGAAGTGGTGACGGAGTTATGTCTTCTGAATGTGTTCTCAGCGGAGGTTTTCATGGGAGCCACTTGACACTGTCAACCCAAAGGAACACCCCTCATCTTGTTGATGTAGAGCTAAGGAGATGGTGGAGTCCCCCTGACAGCAGGATGCATTTTCACAGGCATCTCTTAATCATACAGACTTGTCTGTCTACAGAGAGACATGCATGATAAGTGTGTACTACCCTACCATACTTGTCCTCTGACACACAAGCACACACACACATAACCGCACAGTCCTATCAGTCATACATATCTCTACTTGTTCACATGAATCTCTTGTACTCTGACTGCGTAAACACACACACACACACACACACACACACACACACACACACACACACATACACACACACACACACACACACACACACACACACACACACCTTACCCAACCTTTCCCAAGAATCATTTATGAGGCATTAATAAAACATAAGATAAGCAAATAAGACCAACTATTGTTGCTCCTTTGAACATAGACTTCCTTTCTGCTGGGGTTGCAGGATTTGAAATAGGTCAGGGTATCTCAACTTGACTTCACTCATAATAGTGGTTGGAATAAATAAGATACTGTAGAGATAAATCTCCAATGCCTTCTCAAATCCACACGTATGGGATAAGAACTGGTTTCTCTGTTTACATTAAGCATCCATTATCTGATATTATTTCATGTACTGTAATAGCATGTTGTGCTACTTAAAATTAAAAACATTAACTTCAGCATAAACAAACCATTAATATTTCATGATACACAGCTCTTTACAGCTCATTCCCATTTTAACAAAGTTATTGTGTTCTCTAGTTTGACAACATTCAGCATTCAAATACGCTGGGTAAAGCTATAAGCAAATCATGTTTTATTCATATCAATGCCAGTTAAACAATTGCCCTGATAAGCACAGCCCATCACTCTCTCAGATTCTCCCAGGCGCTGATGTGGCTTCACCCACCCCTCCCCCACCTCTGAAGCTCACTCTTGGGCTGAAAGCCTGTGACTCTTCCTGTGGCCACAGACCAGCGTCCGCAAATATCAAAAGAAAGACGCAAACTAACATCGCTTCCGAGATTTACACCCGGCACATCAAAGCTCGGCGTGACCGTGAAGATTCAGCGAGTTAGAGGAGTGCCGCCCCCCCACGGTTCCCTTCACGTGTGTGTCGCGGTGCGACCAGCACGGCTGTCTGGTGAGATCAGAAGGCCGGCGTGTTGATTAGAACCCGTGCCGTGCCATGCCATCTCACGCTCACCATGAGGCTCACGAACAGATCTCTACACATCTCATGCCGCCCCAACCTCCGCGTGGATAATTACAGATGTGGCAGCGGTGCTCGGCAGATGTGCACAGAGCTGAGGTTTTCAGACGGTTCCTTCACTACACCCTCGCCCCGCCCCGCCCCGCCCCGCCCGCCCGCCCGCCCTCCCAGAGTGAAGGAAGGGAAACTACTTTGTTAATGAGCGAGTGACTCTGTCTTTCATACAAACTCACTGTCACGGTCTCCTGCTCTCTTCCTCATCAGGGCCGACCACGTGCAGCATGTGTGCTTCTCGTTCCTTCCTCTCCGCTCTCTTATCACTCATGTGTTTAATTATTTCTCTTTTACTCATCCCCCCCCAAGCCCCCTTCTCTCATCTTTAATTCTCTCTCCATCAATTGTTCAATTGAAAGGCCATCATTGTGATGGGGAATTGACTGCTGTGCTCTCAGATTAAGATACTGACAAACAGCACAAGCCAGAGACACTTGGCCTTCACCTCTCCACACACTCAACACAGAGAGGCATCAGCCAGGACATGGCATGTGGAGAGCTACAGATTCAAGCAGTCGACTGACTGCCATATCAACCAGCCTGGCTCTTTGGCGTTGCAATCAGGGTGCAGGTTTGTTACCCCTGTAGACTGACTGATGTAGTGGAACATTTGAAACTGTGCTCACCATGGTCGGACAGGACGACCACATTCACACATTTATGAAGGTTTCTCATCTTCAGTCCTTCCATCAACAGCCCAACAGTGCGGTCCACCTTAATTAAAGCTTCAATGACCTGAGAGAGAGAGAGAGAGAGAGAGAGAGAGAGAGAGACAGGGGGGGGGGTATACAGAGAAACAGACAGACTCTTAAGAAATATGGCCTGTATCACGCTGTATCTTCAGTTGAATACTACATAACAGGTTAGTTAAACGTTCCATCTATGTTTTACTGTGTGGTTTAAGGTCTCACCTGACTGCTCTGTGGTCCATACATATGCCCAGAATGGTCTGGCTCCTCCAAATAAAGAGTGTAGAAGTCTGGCCTGGAGGAACAGTTAGGCAGGGTTAGTTCAGCGCCATAGTACAGCATGTCACCATAAGCAAGCTAAGGAGCGAACACGCAATCGTTTCTGTTTTCTAATCAGAACATACAAGGCTACAGGATGAATAGGCAATATCCCTGTTCAGCATAGCCTCATGACCTGCAATGAGACTTCAGAATGCAACAAACTGATTAACTTAAGCTATGGAGACATAAAAAGGCTAAACAATATGGAGTGTATTACGGCATTCTCTGGATCAGTCTGGGTTCCATTACTGGGCAAAAGTTAAATAGGTGATCGACTGACATCCTGTCACTCATTAAAAACACTGGAGTCAGACATTTAGGTTATGGAGCAGGCGGGAAACACAGCAAAGCTTAACATGATGACTTTTTGTCAAAAATGTAAGAAAGCTTGATATAAATAGCTCCAACATACCTTTCTCCCTCAGGCATTCTTAACCAGTCTAAAATGGTGGCCACTCGCTTCTCGTGTGCGATTTTCCTGAGGAGAGAAAAAAAGGGCAAAATAGACGCAAGCATGTGGATGCTGTCTTCCAATCAGACCAGCCGCACCGTATAATAAAGTTCTGGCTAGGTGGTGAGGTTGTGCTGGGATTGACACAAAATCAGAATCTTATCTCAGGTTTAAAACAGAGACTGACTTATCTCTGGTCCAGATATACTTCTGGTCCACACTAAATCCCAGTCTCTCCAACCGCAGTGTGTACTGACCCGTCATACTCCTGGTAATAGGTGGGATATTTCCCTTGAATGGACACATCCGCTCCAGGCCAGAAGAAGGTTCCGGCCTTGATATCATTCTTCATTGCACTGAGCCAGACCTGCAGAGAGGCACAGAGTTGGAGTTGGTCAGCTTCCTCCATATATTTATGTTGACAAGAACAGCACTGTTAAAACAATCACTGATAGATACACTGCTTATTGATAGAACAACAGAGAGGGTACTAATATTCCAGGTAGCCACTGAGATTAGCACTAGCCATAAATGCAATCATAATTTTGTTTCAATTTTGTTCATCATTTTGTTTGAATTGTCCATGGAATAACAGGGTACAAATTTGACTTTTCTGGGTCAGTGAACTTTCATTTTCAAATGAGTCCTGATGGCGGCGGACATGCACAATGGCATAACAAGAATGTGTACTGTGGTGAGTGTGCGTGTGTGTGTGTGTGTGGGGCGGGGGGGGGTATGACTATCACACCATACAGAACAGACAGACAGAAGAGTCAGGCAGAGAGAGGCTAGAGAGTGAGGGGGTGTTGCTTGTGTACTCTTTATACCAAGTCCTAAAGCATAAAACAAAATGAAGTATTGGGAGATGAAGAGAGAGAGGGGGAGTATGTGTTTCTGGGTCTCATAACATTTTAACTTGGGTAACCCATTGCACTCCTAAACAACAGCAAGCCACAGCCCTTGTAGGCTGTCATTTGCAGAACGCAGACTCCCTAATTATTCCATGGGGCACGTGATCGAGGCTGATGTGGGTTTGGCACTGGCTATAAAAAAAGAGGAGATGGCTGCCGAAAACATGTCTAATTAGAAGCCGCATATCACAGCTAAGGGAGAATAGCCACTGTTTCCCTGCACAACTCCCTTTATATAGAGGCAAAAGCATGCAGCTCTCTGTCACTTGACATCTATAAACACTCACCAGAATATTTCATCACTGTCACTTTTAGAACAAGCCCCCTAACTTCATATGCATCTAAAGCAGTGGTTCTTAACCTGGGTTCGATCGAACCCCAGGGGTTCGTTGAGTCACTCTCAGGGGTTCGGCAGGGGTCAAGACACACACAGTATAGCCCGGTTCACACTAGCAATGTTGGGTCGTTTTTATATATACCTATGTTTTGAAGAAATCATATTTTATTTTTTATTTTTCCAATTACGAAGGGTTCGGTAAATGCACTGATGAAGCTCGCAGGGTTCAGTACCTCAAAAAAGGTTAAGAACCACAGCTCTAAAGGAATATAGTTTACTACTAACAGTACAGATCTGGAGAATGAAAGGTAACTGGGATGTACTTTTATTCCCCTTTAGGTAATCAAATTAGTCTCAAATAAAACAAGGAACTTAATTACTAGAGCACGCAACATTACTTCCACCAACAAAGTGCCAAATCAGCTGAAGGGCGAATCAAAGAGAAAACTAGCCAAGCAGGAATAAATAGGCAAGGCACGGCAAAATCCACACCCACCGGTAACTAAAAGTGCTTTATAAATGAGCAGATACAGAAACATAGATTTTAAAAACAGCAATGTGCTTTAAAACAGAAAAATACAAGAAGAAATAGGACAGCTGAATGGGTCTGAGCACTTGTGGGATGATTGTGTTCAACAGTACTCACAGGTTCTCCAAGGTACCATTTGGGGTTGAACTTCTCCTTCGATCTGAGGACAAACTCTGCATTTCTGTTCACATCATACATCTTGTTGTCTACAATGCCATGGGACTCCGGGTACAGGCCCTATGACTCACACACACACACACACACACACATCTTAAATGAATACAAGCATCTCAAATTAAACGTGTCATAACAAGAAAATACAAAGCATTCTTCTAGGTGGCTTCCTGCAGTGTTGCTTTCACAACACATTACACCAGATGCCGATGGCTTTGGAGAAGTTTACCATAAATAACTAAGGCATTAAGTACTGAACCGCAAAACACACAGATATCTCTTCAAGCTAAACCACTTTCATGGATATTTCTTCAGCGACCACAGGCAATCTCACCCTGGGTTACAACACTTGGAGGCTGGTAATAAGGAGTTGGTCTGAGGTTAACTTCCTCTTACACAACTTGTGTTTACATCAGGCAGTGTACCGTTCTATGCTTCTTTGTGCTACAAAAGGCCAAGGCATATGCCTAGGCCTATGTCATAACCAGCATACAGACAACTGGTGGCTTCTGGGATTGGTCTGAGGGTTGGGAATTTGTTTAGCATGAACTTACGGTGACGATGGTATAGTGGTTGGGGAACGTCTTCGTGGGATAGACCGGCCTCATGTATGATGTGGAGGTGCCACATTTTTCTGGGGGGGGGGGAGAATGTAAAAAGAGCTTTTTAAAAAAAAAAAAAGAAAGCTGTAAATCTCCTTTCACACATGATCAGCTGAGAATGAGAATGGAACAATGTTATGTGTGTGAATGCATGAATTCAATGAACAAACAATACACTTCGCATATATATATATATATATATATATATATATATATACAGTATATATATATATATATATACACTTCTATATGTGTGACTTACTCAGTTTGGAGAGCACAGGCAATAGACGCTCATAGGAGTTCATGTAGCTGGCCCTGAAACCATCTAGAGACACCAGGATCAGTGGGGGCCTTGAGAACCTAGGACAACACCAGCACAGAGCTTTTAGCGTGAACTCAAGACCTACAATGACAGCACAGAAAATAGAGCTCACCCATTTCAGATCTGTCGCCCTGACTCACCCTATTGACACAGTTGGAGTGACTGAGGTCATTTCATACTTCCTTCAAAACCGCACTGGTTAACGTCTCCATGAGAACGCCTGTCATTGACTAACTGTTATTTTCCCCCACAGATTTGAATGGGCCTGCAAGTTGGAATGCTTTGGTTTGAAGGCATTCGCTGATGGCAGAGTGACAGACAGTCACAGACACTGGTGGGTTGCTGGATGAATGACCAGTGGCACAGCAGGTGCCTTTCGCAGGTCCTGGATATGGTGGTGAGTGTGTGTGCGTGTGTGTGTGTGTGTGTGTGTGTGTGGGGGGGGTATGACTATCACACCATACAGAACAGACAGACAGAAGAGTCAGGCAGAGAGAGGCTAGAGAGAGGGGGAGTGAGGGGGTGTTGCTGAGTAAGAGTCATGCCGATGGTAAGACGTCTCCATTGCCACGCAGCCTCCGTCTCTCTCAATCTCTATCTGTCTCTCCCACACGCCATCTGGCAGAAACCGCCACACCTCAGCAGGCCCCACAACTTCACCCTTCCCTTTTCCATTCCACTGACGTCATAAAATGTCCAAAAACACCCACAGAAGTGCTAAATAAAAGGGAAATGCTGACCTAAATGAATCCTCCTAACCACAGAGACTGCATTAGCATCCCATGATCTCCCAGCACAGGTTCCTGCCACAGAGACTGCATTAGCATCCCATGATCACCCAGCACAGGTTCCTGCCCGATATTACTTCACTGGGTCCCCAAACAGTCATACCAGATGTTTTTTTTTTCTTCTTTTCTAGCCATTCTAGACATTAATGGGTCCATTTTCATTGGACAGATACTCCAAAGCATCTAAAAGGGCCATTCAGTGACAAATGAATTGCAATTAATGAAGAAAGCAGAGTGCTGTGGGACTGATGTAACACGGAAATCGGAGTTGGCATGATCTGGTTTCAAATGACCGATACCACGGTGACACCGGTTAACGGGCTGAGTCGAAAAGGAACAGGCCTCTGTTTTCAGGACAAGACATTCACTTCTATTGCAATATGTGGGGGGGGGGTCTCCATTTAAGTCAAAACCAAGGCACTGTGAGGCAATGAAGAAATTGAAAATATACATGTTTTGGTAAACATACAGTTATAGGTGAGTATGCACCAAGAAGTCCAAAGATTGCAATGGACTAGCAGACCTCCCTTTAAAAGGCACAGCATCCAACATTTTCTTGATTTCTTGTCCCTTTGGTTTTTTACAAACAAATGAGGGCTTATGGAATCTTATATACCTCACCTATCTCCCCCCTCTGACGAACAACAACCTCAATAAAACGGCGACTCTAAAGAGGCCAACCACTGTGGGAGCTCACCCAAACTCCCCGAGACAGAAAGAAAACAACCCACACTGCTCAGATCAAAGCCTTGAGGGCAGACAGAGGAGAAAAAGGCTTTCAGAGGGGGGAAAATAGCTCCTCTTTTCCATGCAGTAATGAGTAATGGAGTCACACCCTACAGCAGTGAAGATAAACACATGCATATACAGTAAATAAACACACTCACAGAATTAAAGTCACTCAGGTCTAGTGCACTTACCACATTTTGTAGCTGGCTTTAAATGAAAACACCACGCACATGTGTAGTAGTGGTTCTCTTATGACACACACACACACATACACACACACGCACACATACACACACACGCACACACACATAGCCGTTCTCTTACCATGAAGAAACAAAAGTGCAGTACTATAAATACACACATACAGCAACATGCAAACGTTAGGGCACCCATGGTCAAAATGTTTGTTACTGTGAATAGCTAAGCAAGTAAAAGATTGATTTTGAAATAAAAGTAAAGATGACACATTTCTTATAATATTTTAAGCAAGATTACTTTTTTTTGTCCATCCTTTACATTTTCAAAATACCAAAGAAGGAAAAGGGTCTGAAGCAAACGTTTGGGCACCCGTCATGGTCAGAACGTATTAACACCCCCTTTAGCAAGTGTCACAGTTTGTAAATGCTGTTTGTAGCAAGCTAAGGATCTTTCAATTCTTGTCTGGGGGATTTTCAGCCATTCTCCCTTGCAAAAACGTCTAGTTCTTGGGCTGTCTTGCATGCATTGCTCTTTTGAGATCTATCCACAGATTTCTCGAGGATATTTAGGTCGGGGGACTGTGAGGGCCATGGTAAAAACCTTCAACTTCTGCCTCTTAATCCATTGTGGATTTTGAGGTGTGTTTAGGATTATTATCATTATACCTTCCAGAATTTGCTGCTATCTAATTTAATTCATTCTTAACTCTACCAGTGAAATATTTGTCATGAAACTGGCTGCAACACGAGCCGAAAGCACAATCCATCCATCCCTGTGCTTAACAGTTGGAGAGGTGTTCTTTTCATGAAATTCTGCACCCTTTTTTCTCTAAACATACTGTACATTTTCTCATTGTGGCAAAAAAGGTAAAACTTTTAACTTAATCAGTCCACAGGATGCATTACAAAAGGCATCAAGCGTGTTTAGATGTTTCTTTGGTGTGAGAATGCAGGAAAGGTTTTCTCATGACTTTCTCAAAACTTTCCTTTAATAGTTGCAACACTCATACGTATCTGAGACCCGCCAAAGTGAGTCATGATGGAACATGCATGGATAATCCATGGATGCATTGTTGTGACTCTAAGCAACATAACCTTGTATCTTGCAGTTTGCTAGGATACCATCTTCATTAGTTTTATTTATTTTTAAGCCTAATGGTGATGGGGTTATGAGTGTCTATAATGTTATAGTCTCCCATCTGGATTTGATTATTTTAAGGCTATAAAGAGGGGTAAATCCCACACACACACAATCACACATGCATACACGTCTACACTCATACCCAGCCAACAGTGTAGGCAACTAGGCATATAGGAATGCTCGACTTGCGTACATGTTCCAACATTCTGTAGTCTCTCTCTCACACATACGCACACACACACACACACACACACACACACACACACACACACACACACACACACACACACACACACACACACACACACACACACACACACACACACACACACACACACACACACACACACACACACACACAACTACAGTAAAGCAGAAGTAAAGTACTCTAGGAGGCGGGATCCGCTCATATCTACATGTGACCCCTTTGAACTAATCTCACCTCTTCCGCCTAATATTTACATCTCTCCATGTTTGCAGGCACGTTTATCTTGAGCGACGGGCACATTTTATCAGTACATGCGCTCCCTTGGAATTGAACTACTACTGACCCTGACATTTCAAGCCTTTTGCCACATGACCTACAGTAAACATAGCAGTGGTTTATGGCTGTGGTTTGTCTTGTAGCATCAACAACACATCGCTTCATTATTCATCTCAGGCGTAATGATGGCTGAGAAATGATTTGAGATGAGGGTGATGACTGACCGCCTTTACACATAATGCAACTAAATAATACAAGTGAATGTTCAAAAAGAAGAGGAAAAACAAGCTCCCGCATTTAGGGATGAAATTGTTTACCCACACACACACACACACACACACACACACACACACACACACACACACACACACACACACACACACACACACACACACACACACACACACACACACACACACACACACACACACACACACACACAAACACACACACACACACCTGCAAACTGTGCAAACAAAATCTGTGTGAAAGACTGTTGGACAGAGGACAGCCTGGTTGGATATGGAGCTTGCTCTAGACACCTCCAGTCAAATAGCACTGAATAAACAAAGTGAAGGATGTGGGGGGAAGTGGCTTTTGTTTCGGTTTACGACCAAGGAATGAAAACAGCGGTGGAGCTTTTCCCTTACCCTGCAGGACACTGTGGCTCCTCGATGTCCTCGCATTCCTCCTCTTGCCACGAGGTCGTTCCTAGAAGTGAGTGTAGCCGTCAGTTAAGGTTATACAATGCAGAGGGAACTCTCAAAGTGCACACACACACTCGTCGTTATGTGGGTATGGATGAAAGCTAAATGCATGAACATGATTCATAAATCCATATGCCTGTGTTTTAACCTTTACTCCAGCTTACAGTATCTGCATAAATAAATGGGCCATAAAAGTGAAATCAATCCTAATGAATGGATCATGCATCCTGAAACAACATAAAAGCCATGCAAATTGCTTGGTTGTGGCGGTGTGGAATCATATAGGCCTTTTACTGTAACATTATGTGTTGCTGCAACATTATATTACATATGAAATATTATGAGGGTTAATGGAGCAATCACATTTAATGGGCTTGTGGTGAATTAGAGGTAATAGATGGGGCTATTTCTAGCTAAGTACTGGGCAATGCAATGGCACACAGCTAGCTATGGCGTGTCTCTATGACGACAAGATAAAAGAGAGTTGGGAGTCTCAGACTGGGGGAAGGGGGTTGATCAACAGGCACACTGAGGAGGCTAAGAGGGAAAGAGGGAGAAAAGAGATGATCATCAATCAGGAAATCTGGCCTCATCTGAAAAGGTTTGTTTAGAACACAGAAACATTCGTGACCAAAGTGAGTGTGGACTTTTAAGCTGGGCCTCACACCAAATATGTATTACGCAATGACAGTAAGAGCATTCCTTATCCTGAAAAGGATGTTTAGATTTCAACTACAGGGAGTTACGATAGGAGAATCAAGCCATTAATGAATGGCTTAAACCATTAAGTTACATAACAGGCTTTCTGAGGACTAAACGAAAGGGGGACCTCCAAACTAACATCACATCTTACCTTAGAACGTAATTTAATAACCCCTTGTGGAGACACTTTACTCTTTAGCTTAAACAGTTAAACAAAAAATGGTGTACTCATTCAGTAGGTCTTGAGGGGACGCACAGTACAGAGAGAGGGAGTTATGGGGAGAGTAACAGGCCTTACCTGAGCATGTGCTGATGTAGTTGGCACAGCAGTTGCCGCGCTTCACACACTCGGCAGAGCAGGAGCAGAGGCTCTGGGCCAACGGTTTCTCACCGCAGCGGAATTTCGTACACGTCCAGAGTTGAACTAGAGAGAGAGAGAGAGAGAGAGAGAAGAGGGGTGGAGAGTGAGGGGGGAAATTGTGGTTTTGCCTGAGCACTCAGAAACAGACAGCAAGGAAAAGGTGATTAAGCAAGAGGTAGGAGAGGACAAACAATAAGAGAGAGGAGGATTCAAATGTTGGAGGGAGAGAGAGAGAGAAAGATAGAGAGAGAGAGAGAGAGAGAGAGAGTCACCCAAGTCATCCAAGGACAAAATCTCCCACTCCACTTATCCAACATCTCAGTGGTTAGCATCACGCCACCCAAAACAAACCTAGCTTTGAAGTGATAACACTTGTAAATACCTGTTTTATGTTCCTGTTAATCTTGGGCTAATGGATGGTTCTCCGTCCATGCCATATAACAGGGAAACAGACTCTCAGCTTCTCACAGACAGCATTTCCCATGGACTCCCATAAGAACATTGCTGCCTGGTATCAAGCCCATTTAAATGCTACACTTTGAAAGCGGCACTATTCAGTGGCTCTGCTGCCCAAACAATGAGCGCTTTTGCTCACAATGGCGCTACTGTCCCCTCGTCCCCTTCATGCCCCAGAGTCTGTTCCAATAATAGGCTCCATGACTGGACATCGTCTCAGAACGTATTAGGTTGGGTCTGTGGCCGGTCGAGCTGGATCCAAATCTTCCATTAAACGCATGGGAGAATGTGATCTCATTCACTCACTTCTTTGATTCGGGACCGTTCACAAAGCCGCTCTTTCTTGTGAACTGGAGCAAGAGGAGTGCCGCGTCCGACCCACCCAGGGCGATCCGAAGATCCGGCCGCCTCGGTCTGGGGCGCGCGAGCTCTCGGCCCGAGAAACGTAAACAAACCGTCGAGCCTGTGCCAGGCTTCCCCAGATGCGTCCGTGTACACTGCGCACCTCAGAACAACAACCCACACGGCTGGTCTTGACCAAATATTATGGAACCAATGCCAGGGTGTTGGAGACGACCACAAACAATCTTTTTTTTAAAACAGAAAATACCCCAAAAATACCAGA
The DNA here is from genome assembly GCF_900700415.2 of Clupea harengus. Taxonomy (NCBI): domain Eukaryota; kingdom Metazoa; phylum Chordata; class Actinopteri; order Clupeiformes; family Clupeidae; genus Clupea; species Clupea harengus. Next base: position 24,994,596 of record NC_045166.1, read on the forward strand.
CAAAACTTTTTTTAGTGACTTTCACAACTGTTCCACAGACTCCTCCCGTTTGTGTGTGCGGTGGGGATGAGTAATGTCTGCTATGCCTCATTTTGTGAGTAATTAATCAGACATCTGTGTCCCTCACCCTGTGTGTACCAAAGGCCCGGCACTGTGTGCCAGCCGACAGGGGCCAGTAACTGATGCTCTGGATCACAGCGACAAACCAACGCTGAGTCAGTCTCGGCCACACCGCAGAATGCGCACGAGTGTGAGTGGGCATGTGCCCGTACGTGTGTACGTGTGTGTGTGTGTGTGTGTGTGTGTGTGTGTGTGTGTGTGTGTGTGTGTGTGTGTGTGTGTGTGTGTGTGTGTGTGTGTGTGTGTGTGTGAATGTTTGAACGAGTGAGAAAATGTGAGAGAAGGAGGATAATAAATGGCCTCCTTCACCCTCAGCTTTTCGGTCCTGAGCCAGCCTGGATGGCACCAATAGTAAATGTGCATTTGTGATTTGTGTGCGAGTGTCTGTGTGAGGGCGCGTGTGTGTGTGTGTGTGTGAGTGTCTGTGTGAGGGCGTGTGAGAGTGCGAATTGGTGTGAGAGAGAGAGAGAGCGTGTGGGTGCCCATGGCAATTTGACTTCTCCAGCACAACTTGCCAACTGTGCAGAAAAGCGGACCCCTCTGCTCCTCCGTGTTTGTGTACATCTGTGCTCTTGCGTGTGTGTGTGAGAGAAAGCTTGGTTTCTCAGAATATGCTTTATATATATCTCGATTGCTTTAGCTCCAAGTTGAGAGCAGACAGGAAGAGGGTTAGTTTAAGGGGCCTTCTGCTTACAGAAACCCTGAGAATACTTCCCTAACCCCACCCAGAATGTATGTATTCTTGACTATTCTTGACTACACACATGCATCATACCTACATATCAAAGTGCACAAATGCACTTAAACAGGTACATAAACAAATCAGGCATACACACAAAAATACAAACACATACATACAGTTTCATACCAATACCTCTCCACAAATCCATTAGTGTATGTTCAACCACTCAACCACACACACACACATATATACACTACATGCCATCCCTCCGAATGGGGCACCACACCCGTTCCGAGCCATTACCCTGGGTCACCAACGGGGCCTCAGTGGGCAGGGGAATTTTCTCTCCCGGTGGGTTTGGAAATGGAGAGCTGTGATGGCCGCAGCAGGGCCCGCCAAGCCTGCCAGCCCACCCTTGCATTCCGCCTCCGTTCATTCTCACGGGCCTGGTCACGTCACGTCACACTCACACACAGGACTTTCCCTAATCATTATGCACCGCAAACAAAGGTTCCCATAAGAGCAAAATCAAAACAAGGTGATGTGCATATAAATACGTACTATGTACTCACTGACACACACACGCACACACACACACACGTTAATGTAGGTTAACAAAGTGTATGCAGCCTCTCAGTAACAGCACTTTTCTCTCTCTCTCTCTCTCTCTCTCACACACGCACACGCACACGCACACACACACACACACGCACACGCACACACACACACACACGCACACACACACACACACACATGTTAAACACAACCTTACTCGGACACATATGCTGTCCCTCCGTCTCGCCCTCTGGCACAGTCACACACACACACTGCGAACCACACAGACACACGATCCCCATGACGCGGCGGCAGCAGCGCGCCGCCACCCACACACGGCATCATGGGTAACTCTGGTGTAGTGTTGCCGGCGGCGACGGGGTGTCACTCACGGGGCTCCTCACACACTTCTTTGTAGTCTAAGCAGCAGCTGCCTTCCCTCTCACACTGCTGGTCACAGCGGCACGACCCAGACCCAGACGGACCATCCCCACACCGATTCTTACAGCTGTTATCTGTGTGGGGGGGTGGGGAGGGGGGGGGGGGTGGGGGGTGGGGTCAGAGGTCATAGAGTGCGTTAGTGTCCTGCCAAGCCACATACTTCCTTTACGCTGAGACCTTTAATAGAGCACTAATCTGTATCTAACATGGACACTGTGCAGGATTTAAACATTTTAAAATCATTTTTATTTACAGGGTGCGTTTAGTCAGCGCTTACTCTGTGACTTCAGGTGTTACACCATAAGGTTAAGACTAACCCCCCCAAGACAGATAGCCCCAGAACTTCTTTCCACAGAGAAATGTAATGAATTTGCTTGCTTTTTTTAGTGAAAAACAATCAGACAGACCATCGTGACCACACGTCAAACAATGAAACTATGCCAATACATAGCACATGTGCTAAAATGACATAATGTCAGCTGGGAGAGTGGAAACATTGTGGGACTGTCACTGAACCAAACCAAACTTCTGTAGATATGAACAGCTGGAAAGTGAAGTCAAGTTGGAGGAGGAGCACTGAGGAGGAGACTCACGGTTTTTACAACAGGCAGACGACTTCAAGGCAAAGACAATTGCAGTTGCAAGGATGATGCTTAGTAGCAGTAGCAGGATCGCCTGCAAAGGGAGGGTGATGAGGGAGAGTGACAGACAGGGAGAGAGAAAGAGAGAGAGAGAGACAGAGAAAAAGAAAGATGTGGGGGTATGGAAAGACAGACAGAACAAAAAAAAGATATCAGCATCAAATAGAAACAGTTCAGAAGTATCATCCAGCTGGCTTGGTTGGTTGTAGTTCCCCTTTAGTCTAGTCTAGTACACTTCCCTTCTGGAACTCTTCTGGAACTGATTTTATAGACTGATTTTTAGATACATTTCACATGAAGATCAACAATGCTGTGGTTCATACTGCAGGTTTGTAGAGGAGAAATCAGTTGCTTTTAATGAGGGCAAGTGACATTTGATGGAGTCATCTACACAGTCAGAGAGGCCCTGGATCTGTGATAATGTCATCCATGCTCAGTGACATCAGGCCTCCCTTTACTGACCAGACAAATGGAGGTTCAAGCAGAGGCCAGACTAGGCTCTCTGCGTCTGACAGACAGTAGGCTGGTGTTCGATGATTTCTGGCTGGACGTGGCCAATCAATTTCTCTCCTCTGCTTTGACGACAGGAAGTTAAAAACATAAACGAGGGAAATGAAGACCAGATGGCATGAGGTATGCTGACCAAAACAAACAGGAGTAAATGAGCGAATGACCCTTCGTGTGCGGGCTCTTGGGAGAACATTCGAAGGTGTGCTTGTGCGACAGTGGGACAGGAGATAGAGAAGTCGTTTAGTAATCAGAAGGTTGCTAGTTCGATTCCCTGTTGAAGCGTCCTTGAGCAAGACACTGAACCCCTAATTGCTCCTAATGCAGTGTGCCATCAGTGTAAACATTTAAAAAAAATGTGTATACGTCCTTGTAAGTCGCTTTGGATAAAAGCGTCTACTAAATGTAAATGTAAGCACCACAGGTGAGAGGAAACTATTGGTAAAATAGTGATAAAGGGTTATAGTGTTATGAAGGGTTATAGGATATTGAGTTCTCACTGCAGTGAGACAGACATGGGGGCACACCAGACCATTGGTCTGAGCATGCTGTTGCAGTGGAGAATGATTTGTGGGGGAAAAGTACTGTGGTCAGAAATGATTTCCCACTATGGCTCCTCCTGAATCCCAAACCAAAACATGGTGTGTTTTTCCATACCATTGTCTGGGGCTAAATCGGGTTGCGTTGTCATTTAAGCTACACAAGGGCTTGTAATGGATGGCACATGTTTTCTGAATCGTTGCTCATTAGCCAAAGTAGTTGCATACGGCTGGGCATTTCTCTGTCAAAGCCCACAAACAGAGACACAGAGTAAAGATTGTGATGGTGTGATGTTTCCAGGCTCCAAAAACTCAACTTTAGCAATGCAATTACCTGCAAAAACCTCCCGATGAATGCAGCGGCCAACAGCTAATGTGAACTATTGCTCTCTATGTACAGTACACCTTGCCTTCAGATATCTGGCCAGGGCCGAGACAGAGCACTGCAGCACCTGTGGCCTGTGTTGGGGGAAAAGAAAACTGCAGTTCTGCAAAGAGCATCGAGTAGAGACAGAGACAAGAACGGAACTAACAAGAAATAGGTAATGTTTGTTTAAATCAGAGATAAACAACACAGGGGGATTTACACCGAACCCAACTACACACTTCTGAGAAGTAAGCAGCTACTGAATAAGCAATAAGGACCACCCGTGCAGTGTTACTGGGAACACAGCCATCCGGCCCGGCCCTCCCCTCACATCTTCTGATTGGTGTTTGGTCTCTTCTTTCCTGCTTAAGGTACTGCATGTTCTCTCAATTGAGAGTCTTTTGAAATACAGTACACCAGGGGCCTCTGTTGTGATCATCCATCCGGATCCCCTACATGGACTTCTCGTGATCGCTCAGCTCACTGCTCCAGCAGCTACACCCACACATCATCGTCATTTATCACAATGACGAAATCCCTGATCTTCCGCCTAGTAAAGAGCCGTTTTATTCCACCGCGCCCTCAAATCGAAAGGTCAACCGAATACCTACGAAATGCTACTGAAGTTAAACTAAGATAAAAAAAAAACTGCAGATCATCCCCAGGCGTGGTGGAGAGTGGCTACTTCCTAAATAAATGTTTAGCTTGAATTCATCTCTATGAGCCTTTTGAGTTTGTTTTTGTTCCTACGGCATCGAGGTAGCTGTACTAGAGATTGGTTTACAACTCGGTCCTCTCTCTTGACAGCACCGCTATTCCTCCCTCCGCTGACCTCCTTTGAGCTTTGGCTACAGTTGCAGTAGATTTTCCCCAAAGAGCCGCCAAACCCTGAAGTAGGTCCAGCCCTGATCTGGCCCAGACCTGGCCCGCCTCTCCGCTACTGTCATATGTTCACCCGTACGCTGTTCCCTCCCTCTTCTCACTCTTCCTCCAATGCACCCGATCTGACTGCTGTTACTTTTAAAACATCTGGAGCCTGTCAGGGGTTCTTCACTAGGGGTGGGGGGAAAAAATCGATTTTTCGATTTCTCTCGATTCTCTCTAGAACGATTCTGTCTCGATTCAGAAAAGTTCATAATCGATTTTTTAATAAAAAAAAAATAATAATTTAAAAATTTTTTTTTTTTTTTTTACACATTCATTTTGTGTTGAAATGCAAGCTGCATCGATTATTGCATTGTTCATTGAAAGTCATAATTGTGACAAGGGAAAGCTTTTTCTGTAATAAAAAATAGAGAAGGTAATTCATCTGTTGATTTTCTTTAATTATCAAACACAAAGTAGGAAGTGATTTGAGACTCTGAGTAGCAAACGCAGATGTTTTAAAAATCGACATGCATCGATAATCGTTTTATCGGTTTAGAATTGATAATCGATAATTGGTTTAGAATCGATAATCGGTGTAGAATCGATAATCGGTTTAGAATCGAATCGTTGACCACTGAATCGGAATCGAATCGAATCGTGAGGTGCCAAGAGATTCCCACCCCTATTCTTCACTACATCAGACTTGGAAGCCTAGGGAGTTCCTCTGGGGTCCATTTAATTCCTTTTCAATCGGAGCTAAAAACACACTCTTACAATCAACACTCATTGTGTCCTCTCTCCATTTACCCCTCTGCAGTCAGCTATCAGTAGTCATAATTATCTGCTTACTGCATCACTCCCACACAGACAAAATATCTACGGTATGTACTGCTAAAGGCACGATTCAGTAACAGTTTCACCCACTAATGCTAAATATCACACTATTCACAGAGCGTGTCATAGTGTGCTTTGCAAATCCCTGCTCCATCATGTTATTTGCCTCAAGCGATTCTCTAATGTTCTCTGATACAATTATGGCTGTGATAATACATTGTGAATGTGTTTCACCCATCCAATGGCATCACTGTGTGGTTGTTTTCTTCTCTCTCCAGAACTCACATTCACAGGCAGTTGTGGACTTAATGTAGCCGTCTTATTACTGTGACTAAGGTTAGGCAAGGGGCACAGTGCCAAGTTAATTACACTTGCACTAATCTCTCCCCTCTCTGACACCCCAGCTATCTACCCACTGAGCAAGGACACCCCAGCTGCCATCCAGAGCACCAGGGCTGCAGGCGCGTTTGTTCACCCAGGGAAGGACACGCAATGTAGGCAGAGGGTTTGTAATTAGCCTGGGAGGTTCAAAGGTGGAGGATCATGGGTCTTAGGAGATAAATCTGCACATGGAAGAGGTGACAGGGCAGGGTTATGTGTGAGAGGCGATGTGTGTGTGTGTGTGTGTGTGTGTGTGTGTGAGAGGCAATGTGTGTGTGTGTGTGTGTGTGTGTGTGTGTGTGTGTGTGTGAGAGGCAATGTGTGTGTGTGTGTGTGTGTGTGTGTGTGTGTGCGTGTGTGTGTGTGTGAGAGGCAATGTGTGTGTGTGTGTGTGTGTGTGTGTGTGTGTGTGTGTGTGTGTGTGTGTGTGTGTGTGCGTGTGCGTGTGTGTGAGAGAGAGAGAGCGAGAGGGGACATTCTACCTGGTCCTTTATCTTTGAGCTTCTAAGCCACAAAGAGGGAGAGTGTGTACATACTCTCTTTCTCTCTCTCTGTGCAGATGTGTGTGTGTGTGTGTGTGTGTGTGTGTGTGTGTGTGTGTGTAGATAGTGAGTCTACAGCCATGCAGAGATTACACTGCCCTAACAGAACTCGGACAGATCTCTTTAATTGCTGTAAGAGAAATGTCTTTATGATGAGTGTGATGAGTTCTTTTTTTAAAGCAAGAGTCAGAGGTTTGATGTTGAGGAAAAGCCTCTTGTTTGGGAGACATGATGTATAGATGCTTCAGGAGCACAGAGAGTCTGAGAGGATAAAGAGCTGCTTAGGGAACAGGGTTTCATTTCCCAGACTTCCTGCGCTGCAGATATACATGGGAAAACAGGCGCTGGCATAGGCTGGAGGGAAAAACATGTTTTTCATCATCTCAGCGCCTGTGTGTGTGTGTGTGTGTGTGTGTGTGTGTGTGTGTGTGTGTGTGTGTATGTATAGAAAAGACAAAAAAACTGAGCTTTTTCCAAAACATTCCAAAAAGCTGTGTTTGTCTGAGACTTTAAGACCGAGATTATGTTTATGAGTGCTTTGTAAATGAGTCTCTCTCTCACTCTCTCTCTCTCTCTCTCTGTGTGCGAGAGAGAGTGAGAGAGTGAGAAAGAGAGAGAGAGAGAGAGTGTGAGAGAGAGAGTGAAAGGGAGTGAGTGTGTGTGTCTCCTTCCACTGTAAACTGAGTCTCCCGAGGACCAACACAATACGAAGCAGACAGATGTGCTCCAGTGCGCACACACACACAAACGCATCAACCATGTCTTCAGTGTTAACAATTATATTGTCAACTGAGTGAAGTACCAAAGTGGTTAATCTCTCACATGTGTCTGGGTATAAAGTCAACCGTTCTCTGAGATGTCGTCATTCATCACACATCACTAAGCAACTCCATTACTGGGCAGTTTCATCAACAGCTGCGATTATGTTTCATTAAACTCAAATTGAAAGACGAACATGCAACAGTAAAGGCCAACAACAGACCGGTGAGGCAATGCCCTCTCTAATATTACACTTTGCAATTTAACAGTGGTCCCAACAAGGCTTCTTCACTGATCTGAAACAGCTGAACATCACTCGCACCCAGACTGAATCTATATCCTCTAATGATTCACCCAGCAATTACAGTATGACTTAGGCCATATATATTTTCTGGATTTTCCTAACCATAGCCACATGCGTTATAGCTCAAAATAGTCAATCACACAACATTGGTGCCGCTGACATATGCCATACATATGTGCTTTACGGTACAAGAATACCTACTTCTCATCATATTGCACACATGGGCGGGCACACATGTGGAAAGAGCTTTGCTCTACATTGCCTCGAAGGGAGAGGTCCACTTTTTCAGTTTTTTTTTGGCCAAGTGGCCTTTCAGTTTTTTTGGAACTCTGTGGTTAGGTTTGGCCTTTCATTGTCTACTATGAAATGAAAAAAGATGTTCGGTATTCTTCACTGCGGGCATGGACACTCTTAAATGGGTATCTTAAGATAGTCTTCAATGCATACGCCATAGACAGCTTAACAGACCATGGTCCTAACGAAGGTTACCCCATAGTGTCACATGCCAATCACAACAGTGACTCTGTGGGGTGTTGCTCAGTGTCAGTATATACATACCGGTATGCATGTTATGAAATGATATACTATAGGTTTCTGCACCTGCAAAAACATCCTTATTGGTATGGCGACACTGTATGGAGAAAAATGGTAGACAGCACTCTAACAAATTTAGACCTGAAATATATATATATCAGTTAGGATGCATCGTCCAAAATCCTTCCCTGTCCTGCAATTGTGCCAGCTCAGAATTAGACACTTATTAGAAATGTGTGCAAAAAAAGTCTGAATACTTTTACTGAACTTCTCAAATGTTTTTTTTCCAGGTAGTTTAAGATGCAATAGGCACAGATAGTCTGCCATTTTACTACCCATACTACAGATTTCTCAAGGGCGCATTGCAACAGTGTGTATGGGATCTTAACCCATGTCTGCATGTGTCTGTTATAAAATGATCTCACCTGCAAAAGCAACTTAATGCATGGTGTGGCTACACTGTAATGCAGCAATGCAAGAAATTTTATGCTGACTGCAAATGTAGATGGTTTAGATGTATCCTCATTGCACAATCATTCTGTATCCTGTGTATTATGAAATATGTGCAGTGACTATCATGCAGTGACTTCAAACCATATCTGTAACGTCTGCAAATCTTTAAATCTTTAACAGCAACATAATGATATCTAAAAAAAAAACATTACACACTGAACCTCTATTCAAAAAGTCTAATGGCTGAACATCCATCAAACGATTTTATACATAGACGAGCAATATAAACTCCTCCGTCAATTAGACTCTGTATTCTCCTTCAAACAGAACCAAAAAAGTTGTCCTTAAACAATTTGGGCTGGTACAGTTACTTTTATAGCGCATATTCACCCTGTCTACCTTTCTATTACTGTAACGTTTTTATAGTGGCTGAGTATGTTTTTGTATGGTTAATGAAACTATTACGCTTTAACCCTTTCTCTAAACGTGCATAACGGATATATTATTATTATTATTATAAGGATATTAATTGTTCTTAATTTTGTGATGACTTTTTACAGTTTTACTTTTACAATTGATTTGACCATGAGTACTTTAGGTGGTGTGGAAGTACCCTACAACATACATCACCACTTATCCAGATTATGTATCTGCAGTGAGTGACGTTAATAGGGAAACACTACCCAGAATGGTCGCACCAACCAGCATGTGATAGGTTTACTGAATGACCAAAACCACTAAAGAATTCGCCGCCTGGACCCTAAGTTCTCTAACACTTTGGACTAATCTATAATCATCTCACTTGTCAGAGAACAACAAACAAACCGCACACATTGAAATGCAAATCTGTAGAAAAGTCAAAGGTCACTCACCACCAAGATTAGGATATTGCGTTTGTTTGTCGGGGTCTTTTGGGCACTGTCAGCACGTTTGCATTGGTTGTCGCCCTCTGCCCCGAGTAAGTTGGCAGCATGTTGAGGGGGCTCCTCGTTTTTTTGAAGTTCCATAGTTCCGCACGAACCGGCATGAGAGTTATCCAAACTTCTACGATATACCAGAGACTTTGTAGGTCTCTACTAAGGACCGCCTCTCTTTCTCGTTGACGTTTCCACTCAAGATCCGCACTGAAGTGTAACGACAGCAATGTTCTGTATGAAGTGCATGTGTGCGAGCGGGAACGGCCCGGTACTGAAAGCGAGGCTTTCGGTGATCATGGCGTTTATTCCTGTTTGGGCTCACTGTGACGCTGTATTCCTCAGTCGTCATCTAGTCTATGTACTTATTGTTGTACTAATAGTGTACTTCATATTGTGGCAATATTCCCAAGATTGAACTAGTTAGACTGGTTTCTGGTTATTGGATTTTAATTAGAATGTTGTGTGTCGTGGTACAGTTTGGCTCGGTATAAACTGGTTTTCAGTGATTTTTCGTAATAACAGGACAATTAAAGTGTTGCCATCGCATTTGTTTTAGAGCACCGGCACAGGTTGGTGTGTTGGAAGTGGATATATTTTTCTCCACAAGTGTCTAGCGCCACCCACTGGTTTACGCAAGCTGTCTGCTGGACCATCACCCCAGATCAATAGTAAATATGTAATACGTATCTCGAAAGAGTTATCCACACAGGAGTACGTGTACATTTGGTCATTCGTTTTTCATTTTCAAAGCAGAGGTTACGAGAAAACTAAAAAAAGCGTGTGTTTGAATAACGACATTTCAGAATAGAACTCATTTAAATTGTACTTACAATCAAATAATTAAATGATGGGTTAGACTAAATAAAAAAATACAATGTATGTTCTGGGGGGTATTCGTCGTACGTGGTTTAGTGACAAACCTGGATAAATTAACTCAGAGTAAGAAATAAATAATAATAATAATAATAATAATAATAAAATAACCTCCATTGGTTCATTCTCCTAGCAAAACAACGTCAGAGGGCTCTTCTATTAGGAGGTTTACCACTTACTCTGAGTTAACTTATCCAGGTTTGTCACTAAACCACGTACGACGAATACCCCCCAGGTTAGACTTCTGCTGTGGAATGTGTCGTCAGAGCAGTCATCAACATCACGGAAGTGTGGTGCAGCCTGAGGTATACTATACCAAAACGTACACGTTTGCTAATTTCTGTCTCCAAAGTATAGTCTCTCACGTCAGGATTTCATTAATCGTTAGTCTGCAGCGCTGGCCACCTCCAATTCCAAGCGTGGGTCGGGTAATCTGCTTGTACCACATTCGTCTGCCCTGTCTTGTCTACCACTTCTTCTTGTGCAGGTGTCCCTCATCATTCAATCACAGGTGATTAGCCTACTGCACGTGAGTGCCCTTAAAGGCAGATTTATGGTCGCTCGTTTTTGGAGACAGAGACACAGAGAGCCCTCTCCGACGTTGCAAATCCTCTCTAACACCTCTCCCTGACGTGCACCTCCCAAATGTTGTAACTACTGTATCCGACTCAGTCAATCCGTCAATACATCGCTGTTTACCTTGTGGGTGCTTGCATGCTTACATAAGATAGGTGGCTCAGACACCTCGCAAATCCTCTCAGACATATTTTTCAGTTACAATAATGGGGTTTTTACATTGTACAGTGTCTATTTCTCGGTAACTTTTAAAAAATCTAAACAAAAAAAAGTCGACCACCTACGGAGTTTGGTCCGCCATCTTTTTTAAGGACCCAACTTGGAAGGACTTGGAAGGACCCGTCCTACCAAGGAAGCATCCTTGACTTTGAGAAACAACCCACCTCTGGTCTACTCTCGGACCACCATCATCTTTAGCGTAACGGGGTCTGGATATTGAGAAAATGACATAAAATGTCATTGAAATGATTTTCTTAATCATATCCTTATGTTCCATATGTTCATGTTAAGCCTATTAGAAGGCTCTCAATGTTAAAAAAAAATACTTGCACAGAAAGACTTATATTATGCACTGGTAACATCTATAAAAATGTTAAAGGTTGGTGAAAATGACTGCAGACGTATGCCGTTTGACATATGCCGCTTGCCAGCAGACCACCTGAAAACTGGTAAGTTACAGACACAAAAACAGCTCTGCACCAGTGGGTCGACAATGGTCCACTGGCCTTTTGCTAAGATTAATTTAAGACATTGCACTCTGTTTTATTTCATGTGGGTGGGGTGTTGCATGAGGAGAAAGGGGGTGAGTATTGTGATAATAGCCTGGCACTGACAGATGGTGTGTGCATTGTATTCTATTCTATTCTATTCTGTTCTACACATTTCTAAATAATTAGGCAGTTCTCCATATTTACATTTTGATTCATGTTTAGCCTATGCATTCATTCTATTTAACTTGCAGTAGAAGAAAGCATGAGCAAGGTTAAGGAGTAGAGTGTATCTTTGGCTTTCTTGCCGTTATTGACACAGAGACTCAACCTAGACATCAAAGGGCATGTGGCCTACCATCTGCACACTGGGGGCAGAGCTGGCGGTCCGCTGGCCTTTGGCTCATCTGTTTTCGGGCGGTCCACTGGTGAGTTACAAACGGCCCACCATTTTGCCATTTGCTTTAAAAAACATAGTTTTCTTTATACCTGTATATACTTATTCACTAATTTTCACCAACTCTGTCACCAGTGCGTTACAGATTTTTGAATTGACCATGTCATTTTTCATCTTCAGAGCTTTCGAGCACCACGACTTTTTGAAAGTCGACCGATATTTACTTATTATATTCTGTCACATTTTGTACACCCACACCATGTTAAACTGAGGCTGATGGGTGAACCAGAGACTTCCGTGGCGTGCTGGCAAACCTTTTACCTGTGAATTGAGAGGCTAACATCCTTGCTGTTTAGGCCGCTTCGAAAAGCATATGTAGAATGGGAAATGAGTCTGGCTTACGTACGCACACACATTTTACAGGCTTAGGGTAGACAAAGACGCTAAAACACCAGGAAAATCACACTAGGGCATTTATAGCCTACAACACACTCTTAATCGCTAACTTAAAATACACATTAACATAAGTGGGTGGTGCTGTGGTATGGGCATGGTGGTGCAGTGGTTAGTGTCAACCCCTTAGTATCAAGTTTGATTCATGATCACTGCAGGTTGTCTGTAAGCTGTTTAGATCAAACCTTCTAGTAAATACTTTGCATCTATGATAGGGGAAACACAAAACGCTCCAAATTAGAACACTAAAATCAAATTATAAGACATAAGATTCACTCCTGCTACTAAGCCACAATATTTATTGGACTTGGTCCTGACGTTGACACAGTTACTGACCTACGGAATGATATTTTATTCATTTCGATTAATTTCAACACAATATTGATTTTTCAAAGAGAAACCACAAGGCAACACAGAGGAGTTCAACACTTCTATGTTGCTTTTGGAATTTGTAAGGTAAGTCTTATATCCAGCATTTCACAGAACAATGATTCCTTTCATTATAAGGACATTGTAAAGTAATATTTATATCAGACAGTGGAACATTCACCTGTGAATTCATATAAACATATAGCCCAAATGGCCAACCATAGTTTCCTGTTTGATGTACCTTTTCTGGCAGTATACAAGCTTGTGTTTAATGTTATGAGGTAGTTTTTGACCCATAGAGAGGAAGTTACTAATAGTGATCACAAGATGGCAGAGTAGTGTCACAATAAGAACTGTACTTGTATACCACAGGATGTAAAACAGAACCAAGTGAACTATCTGCACTGATAAGAAGAATAAATAATGGAAAGGTTTAAAGATGTTTAAAGAGCGGTGAAGTGGTAGTTTGTTTGTCTCCAGTGTGAGATGGGGGTGTGAGAACTGCCATGTTGCCTGTTGATGTGTATTTAAAGCTATTCCCATATACTGTGTTTTCTGTAGGCTATTTGTTGGTAAAACAGTCACTTTGGAAGACCTTGGTGAACTGATATGCAAGTCTATCTACCTGTGAACCCAAATTAAAATCAACCCACCATATACCTTTACTTACCTTACTAAGTCTAATTTCAAAATAAATCAGTGTGTATGTGTGTCTATGTGTGTGTGCTACTTGGTCTTGTTTCCGGAGTCATTAGCAAAACCATTTTTGTTCTTCAAACTCAACATTAAAAATAATAACATATTTCTACATCAGGAAGTAGAACGAATTCTAATCCAGTCGGCTCAACTTGTGGGTGTCTCAGCCAATCATAGCTAATGACTTTGGACGTGTCATAATGGCAGTCACATGGGGCTGTGCCGAGGCTGAGAGGCTGAACTCGACTCGGTGGGAACCATTACAGACCCAGTGTGGTGCCCACTGCTCTTCAGACTCTTATCAGTCCTTTAGAGAGAGAGAAAGAGAACGAGGGAGAGAGAGAGAGAGAGAGAGAGAGAGAGAGAGAGAGAGAGAGAGAGAGAGAGAGAGAGAGAGAGAGAGGAAGAGGAAGAGAGAGGGAGACAGGGTGTGGGATGGAGAGAGGGAAAAACGGCAATGGAGACAGCTGGGAGAAGGGGGGGGGTGATAGGGTAGTGAGAGATGAGGGTATGAGTGTGGAAAAGAGCTGGAAGGACAGAGGCAGAAAGCAAGCTGGAGGGAGACAGTGTGTGTGTAAGTGAATGTGTGTTTGTGTCTGTTTGTGTACATTTGTGCATGTGTTGTGTGTGTCTGTATGTGTGTGTGTTTTGTGTGTGTATGTTGTATTTGTGCTCTGTGTGGGCTGTTATGTGATTGCATGTGTTTATGGATTTTGCATGGCCTTGCTGTGTGTGCACATGTGTGTGCCACCTTACAGAAGTGTGTGTTTTCTCAGTGTGTACATTTGTGTGTGTGTGTGTGTGTGTGTGTGTGTGTGTGTGTGTGTGTGTGTGTGTGTGTGTGTGTGTGTGTGTGTTGGTGACCCATGGTGACACACAGTGCTTGCAGACTGTTCCCAACACACTGCTGAGCTCACAGCAGTCAGCCTGCAGCTGTTCTAGAACCAACGGACCATTACAGCCAGACCTCAGACCAGTCTCACATGTCACACTGCTCAGAAAGTTCAAGACTTACCCCCAACACAATCAACATTCAATACAACATTCTGTTCACAATATTCAGGAGAGACTAACACAATCACGCTGCCCCCAACATTCAACACACACTTGCACAGTAACATTTTTCATGGCTCTAATGTACGCTAATGTAGTCTCAACATTCAAACCTCATTAACTCAAAGACTCGACTTAGTGCACATGACTTGATGGGATATAATTTATACCATATATTGAAGATTCAGTCTTAGGTTTGATCAGTCGGGATCCAGGTTTATTCTTGAAGAATGGCGGCCGACCACAGTGAGACAGAGACTTTCAGATCCATCCTCCCTCACAGGACTTCACCTCAGCATATCTGATTATTCCTTGGGGAACAGTCTGTTAAATACACTGATATCTAAGGGGTGTTACCGTCTATTCAAATGGGCCATGGGTGCAGGGTTCTTTGTCTCGACCTGGGGGGGAGGGGTGAGACCAATGTCGCACCTCACTCCCCTGGTCAAAATCAAGTATATTCACCCAGGAACTGTTTACATGCTAGTTAAATCCAAATGAAAAGTAACAATTATAACTAGGTATAAGATCATTGAATTATTGACTATGGCATGTTCTGATTAATTATACCGGTTCCTTCAGACTTCACAGGTCAGCCTTCTCAGACCTGGAGTTACTCCACTCTACTCTGGGGCGACAGTGGCACAGGAGGTAGAGAAGTCGGTTAGTAATCAGAAGGTTGCTAGTTCGATTCCCTGTCGAAGCGTCCTTGAGCAAGACACTGAACTGAACTGAACTAATTGCTCCTGATGTGCAGTGTGCCATCCGTGTAAATGTAAAATGTGTATACATTGTAAGTCGCACATATGTAAGTCGCTTTGGATAAAAGCGTCTGCTAAATGACTAATTGTAAATGTACCCCCTCACACTACACACGAGTGCAACACTCAGCGACCAGCACACATAAACAACACACACACCTCACCCACTCACTCTACTCACACAAACCACTCACTCTCTGCTCATAAACACTAGGAACCTGCTCCCAGCAATCACGAATGCAGCAACGAACGTGCGAACGGTTAAGCACACAAACATGGTCAGACATACTCCCACCTCCAGTCTGAGTGTCAAGCCACTGCCTCTCAAAGATTGATTTACCATTTGTGTGTGCGCATTTGCATGTGAGTGTGTGTGTGTGTGTGTGTGTGTGTTTGTGCACATGCATGCACATTCCAGCATATGTGTGTATGCATTCATGTGGACCCATATCCAATATACAATATTGCATCCTACCCCTAATGCTATTGATATACAATGTCTGCCTCCCACAGATTTTATCCATCATCAGGACACTGCTGACGGTATCTAACCAATATACAGATTCACCTGTTTCAGCATTCACACACCTCCCTCATCGAATGTCAATATACTAATGCTGACAGGTCCACTACTAAACTATCAATAAATCAGTGTAATGACATTCGACTGTCTTTGTTGTGTTGTGGCTGGAGGTTGGTTAATGAATCCAAGTCATCCAAGCCAATGTTGCCACGGTGACACTCAGTGGCACTCTGTTCCCTTGATCGCCAGAGATCACTTTGATCCCATGACAGCATCTTTCAAGGGTCAGGGGACAAATTGGACAATAGAAAACACTTTCCACACCTCATTTAAACTCTGCTGCCTGTGCTCCTCTGAGTGTGTGTGTGTGTGTGTGTGTGTGTGTGTGTGTGTGTGTGTGTGTGTGTGTGTGTGTGTGTGTGTGTGTGTGTGTGTGTGTGTGTGTGAGATGAGGGATAAATACATAGAATGACAGCTAAAGTGAAAGTGGTGAGGCTAATGAGAGTGGTGTGTGTGTGTGTGTGTGTGTGTGTGTGTGTGTGTGTGTGTGTGTGTGTGTGAGTACATTTCACATTACACAGACCACTGACTCAAGTTCCTGCATACGAAAATTATACAAAAGAAGTAACAACTGGTCATGTTGATTTGAATGCTTCTGGGTTCAGCTCTCTTCTCTCTGCGCTCTGTGTGGGGCTGTTTGAATGATGCAGTCACTCAGCACTCACCGACTAGAAGCCACAAGCCAGAGTACTTCTGAGAGTCATGACTCATTACATAACATCGCTGCCAACTGTCATGACAACCACTCCGTTTCTAAATAAATAAATAAACAAACAAACATATACTATGCATTCTACCTCCACTTCCATTCTTTTTGAATGCCAACCATGCTGTGTGGTTTGAGGTTTTATTTCACCGGTCACTCATCTGTTTCCTTTGCTCTTTGTCTTTTAGTGTTTAAAAAACGTCCCCGCCATTGCATCTTTGGCTTTTCTTCTTGAAAATGAGATGTGTGTTTATTTTTAGACGAGCTGAGGAGGGAGGGGGTAGTCTCTGCTTGGGGAGGATGGACGCCAGCGGTATCATGGCATTCCCGGCGGAGCCTCTGAGCAAGGCAAGTGTAACATTCATTGTGTGGGTTATTGCTAATCACCACGGCCAAAAAAAAAAACATTCACATGTGCAACAC
This sequence comes from Clupea harengus, assembly GCF_900700415.2. Classification (NCBI taxonomy): domain Eukaryota; kingdom Metazoa; phylum Chordata; class Actinopteri; order Clupeiformes; family Clupeidae; genus Clupea; species Clupea harengus. The sequence goes on from NC_045166.1 coordinate 25,011,636, forward strand.
TCAAATTTCACCCATACAGCTATAAAACAATACATTGACTGTGATTTATCCACATATTTAATACATGAAATGGCCCTTTCATCACAGTACATTTAAGTGACATCCCTTTCAGTATCATGATCTGCTCTGTTTATGTATAGGCATTCCATAGATATTTGTATACAGGAAAATGTTTGCCACGAAGGCACATATAAATACTATAACACCTTCATGTTAATTAAGTTTAAAAACAGGTTTTTACTCTCTATTGGTGTACCACTGTATTGTTTTTTTATAGAGCTTACCTAATTGTTCTTATCTGTTTTCTTTTAAAACCGGATGATTTTATGACTGTTCTATTTTGGTGCCTGTGTGAAGCACTTTGTAACATGGAATTTTTTTGCTCTACGAATAAAGATTGTTATTATTATCGGCAGTAGCAATACTACTTTCACCTTAGCCACAGGTGTCAGTAGTTTCCAGGTGTCATGGTGTATTTCAAAGCCAACTGCATTCATTGCGGCATCGGGCTCTGGACCCTCGAGAGGGGATCCCTAGGCAGAGCATGGGTTTACAGCAGTTACTGTAAGTAACCTTGTTTCTGGAGTGAAGGATATTGGCCAGAAGCAACTGTCAAACATAGACATCTGCTGAAGGTTAAATGTATATGTGTGTGCTTCAGTTTCTGAGTGTGTGGGTGTGTGTGTGTTAGAGGTTTGCAGATGTGTTCACTCAAGACATATTGGTTCTCTTGAGTAATATGTAAACACCAAAGATTAGAGTAACTGATAATAGTAGTGGTGAGGTCTCTCTCTCTCTCTCGCTCCCACTTCCCCCTTCTCTCTTTCGTTCGTTCTCCTTCTCTCTTTCCTATCTCTTTCTCTCTGTATATTTAGGGTGGGGTGAGTCACTCACTTTCGTGATCCTCACAACAGCCAACAGCATTGTACAACGAGCAAATTAATATCTTGGCATCTTGTTTTTAAATAAGTTTGACATCTTGTTTTTAAATAACACTTTTACACAACTGTGGGGAAATTATAGCAAATTTGAGGACGGCAGACAAAAAAAAAAAGGTTACCAGCTGTATCACCCCTAACTTTCCAAGGCTATACTCAGGCTTGGAAACAGAATCAAACAATGATGTAGGTTAAAAGGTCAGTAAAACACTAGCACAATCCAATAGCTTTGTTTAGTGAGATATACTCAATTTATGCTTTACACAACTGTTACGACCCCCTGTGCACCCCCTGTTCCAGTACTGGCCATACAGAGGCTGCAGGTTGTGGGCCTGCAGCAGGGAAGCTGATTAGTGGTGATTACCCACACCTGGCGCCGGTGTGAGTATAAAAACATCTTACGGTCTTCTTGTGGAAGCTTCCGCTCCACTCTCCCTCTCTTTTGGCGTACACACACACTTTTTGCAAACACTCCTACTCACTAGCATACACACCGCTACACACACCCATTCATCTTTGAATCGCTCTAGACTTTTAAATCTACTTTTGGCTTAATAAATTCATTTTCTTCAAAATTCCTCTCTTTGTCTGCCTACTGTTTTTATGTTGCGGTTTTATGAGCCGATCGTAACAACAACCAGAATATACATATACTGTATACTGTACTGATATGGTATGATGCAATATGCACAAATTGAAAAAAAAAAAAAAGGTTCAGTTTGAAACAGGATACTCAAATCTAAGAAATGTTTCATGGTAAAACTGTAGGCTATACTGGCATTAGATCTGCGTTAACAGTTGTGGGAAAAAGGCACTGTGAGACATGTGTTTTGTACATTGTATTCAGAATGGATCTAGAATCATTTGAACCCACACCATTATCACTGTGGCTTAACACGTTTTAAATAATGGCCATTTATCAGAAAGCATGTTTGAGCAGCTGTTGATTCTCTCCGGCTTCAGAATAAACATGGCAGGCTCTGAAATATACGCTCTTGATACTTGGCTTCAGACTGAAGTCAATTTGAAAATGAATCCTTCACCCCTTTCTCACTTTCATTGTGTAGACATTTCTTCTCTGCTGAGGCGTCTTTTAAGCATCTTTTTTTTTATGACTGATGAATCAGCACAACAGACTTCTCACCCTATTGGCTAAATCCCCTGGGTCTACTGGATCAACAGTTCACCTTTGCAGCGAGCATCTCTCCCTGTGTCATGGGGTCCATGCTTATTGGATTTCAGTGGTGTGAGAAGAGACCCTAAGGTCTGAATGCTAAGTGGATTACCTCTCTTTTGGACCATCTTTCACCTTCTTTCTCTCTCTCTCTCTCTCTCTCTCTCTCTCTCTCTCTCTCTCTCTCTCTCTCTCCTACTCTCATTTGAATACAAAAGTATTTTATGGGCATGACAAGCACTCAAAAAGATATACTGTTTCTTCCTCCTCCTCTCTCTATACCTGCTTCCTTCATGTTTGGTCTCAGTCTCTTTGTTCTCCCTGCCTTTGTTTCCATTGTTCCATTCTGATTCTGCTGTGGTCCTCCCATCTAAGGTAAGAGATGGTGATACGTACCAGCTGTTCAGCCATCTCTTGAAAAAATAACACCAGAGAGCCGGCGAGAGGCATTTAAGAAGACCTATCCATGAGACAGACTCAACACTGAGAGGTTTGTCACTGCAATCATCTGAGATTGAAATCTATTTTCATTTCTTCCTCAGTTTGAAGGACAAAGTGAAGAGAGCTGTAAAAATGCTGCTCAGCCTTCCGAATCATCGAGAAGATTGGAAGACAAGGAGGAGAGACCAGAATTAGCAAATATTATGTATGAGGTCAAAATATATTTCTAAGCTGTTGAGCATTCACCAGTCCTTAAAAAAGCAATTTATTACTCATTATCCTTCTTCTTGAAGATCCGTTTTAAATCCAAAACACACCCATTGGCCCATTAACTTGCAGTAATGATATGGTTTACAACAGCTAACCACACTTTTCTGAGCTTATGTTCAAATTTGAGACATTGAAACAAGTGCGACATAACAAGAAACCCATAAAGAAAGATATTTTTATCTATGGCCTGATGCTATTAATGTGGCCTTGTTGAAAACAGCACTACAACATACACACACACAAACACACGCACACACACATGCACACACACACACACACAAAGTAGGCAGTAAGAGAAATAAGCCTAATGAAAAAAAAAAAATGAGGTACCCATTAATAAAATAATAATAACAATAATAATAATACTTATTATTATTATTATAGGGGGAATAGAGCTGAATCATAGCATTGAAATGGGCAGGTGCCAATCCATTGGCTGTCATATAAGCCAGAGAGGGATTTAAATGTAATTCTAGCAGCTACAGGGACCCAGTGAAGGGTGACCAGCAGATGAGTTACATGTGTGTGTGTGTGTGTGTGTGTGTGTGTGTGTGTGTGTGTGTGTGGAGCTCCAGGGTGACCAGCAGATGAGTTACGTGTGTGTGTGTGTGTGTGTGTGTGTGTGTGTGTGTGTGTGTGTGTGTGTGTGTGTGTGTGTGTGTGTGTGTGTGTGTGGAGCTCCAGGGTGACCAGCAGATGAGTTACTACATGTGTCCTCTTTGGTTGATCGAAGACCAAACATGCCGCAGCATTCTAAAATCCTCTGCAATGGTCTCACTACACATGCAGGCATGCCTGTTAAAATGACATTGCAATAGTCTAAAATTGCAATAGTCTAGTTTAGACATAACCAGGGCCTGCACAATAAGTTATGTAGCATATTGTGTGAGATAGGGTCTGATGTTCCGAATATTATAGAGTGTGAACCGACAAGACCCGGAGACAGAAGCTACACGCTCAAAGAAATGAAGTTAGTCATCAAATATAACTCCCAAATTTCGAGCATATTAAGTTGGGGTCTTCCTGTTTCTCAGGGGGGGAAAAAAAACTTTTGATGGTTCCGTGGCACTCATCTGTAACTCTAAAAAAATCATGTCCTTGAGTCTTTTTCAGCCTTCAGAATGCTTGACTAGTCAGCTAGAGTTGATTGTGTTCTATGGGCAACCTCTTTTTGTCTGTGCAGAACCCATGCATTTTGGAAAAGCTTTTTTGTTCCTTCATATTATTGAGTTAAAGCCAAATCCTGTCGATAAGGGCAAAATCAGCACTGTCCACATTGACTGACAACCCTTGCTGCATATAAATAGACTGCTGTAAATAGAAGACTCTGTTAACTGACTGGGTGCAATAAACACTGTCAATACAGATGATGCATTGCGCTGATCCAAGAGGCCAACTAATGCAATAAAGACATTAAAAGCCATTGTAGTGATGAGGTTACATCTCCTGTTGATTTGATCTGTGTTATCCTGTATATCCTCTGTGTTTTACATGTGTTTCTTTGTTTATGTGTGTGTGTGTGTGTGTGTGTGTGTGTGTGTTCATTGGGAGGGATGATGTTGAGATGACAAAGATAACAGTGGGTGTTCTTACACCAGTGGAAGAAGATGCTGGTAAATATTTGTGTGGGCATTTGTGTGACTGTGTTTTAGTGTCTATGTGTGTGTGTGCATGTGTGTGAGAGACAGAGTGTGTGTGTGGGGGGTCTGACTGTGCATGAGTGTGTGTGAAGGAGGGCGTGTATGTATGTGTATGTGAGAAACAGAGTATGTATGTGTCTGCCTATGTGTTTGTGCACCCGTGTGTGTGTGTGTGTGTGTGTGTCAGGGCTGTATACTGCTGGTGAATTAGCAGGCCTAATTGAGCCCTGCAGGGGTCCTGAGGCAGGCGAGAGCATCATGCAACTGAGCGCAGGCAGGGGAGGGGGCAGCCCATCGCCCTCACCCTCCCCCACCCCCTCACCCTCCCCCTCCCCCTCACCCTCACCCTCACCCTCATCCCCCACTCTGACACCCTCTCAGCTGGTGGGAAGATTAGGGACAGGGGTGGCAGAGGGGCTGCGTAAACGATGACGATAATGGGCATCAGGACTGGCACTGCCACCAGTGTGCCACCAGTGTGCCACTCGCACTCTCTGTTTTCTGTCGGTCTCTCTGTATCAAGCTCTCTTTTCAAAATCGTATCCCCATCACCCCATTTCTCAAATATCTTCTTTCATTTCTCTCTCCATTGACCTTGCCCCTTCTCTCTCTCTTCTCTCTCATTTCTTTCTCTCTCCATTGTACCTCTCCTCTGCTTGTATCGCACTCTCTCTCAGGTCTCTCTTTCTCTCTCTCTCTCTCTCAGTCTTCCTCGATCTATCCCTGACTGCAACACTGATTTGGTTTTCAAGCAAAGCTGTTATGTAATCGGGCTCGCTCTTTCCATTCGTTAAACTTTCACCCCAAACCACTGCATCAGCAGGGCTTCTCAAGCCTGGCTCCCTTAACAAAAGCATAGTGTATGTGAGTGTTTGTCCTTATAAGAATATCCCTGCTGTTCTTCGAAGCCCAATGGTTAATAAATAATACTGGTCTGCTATATTTGTTCTGAAATGATCGTAAGTACTTGGCAGCGGTGGAGCAGCAGCCACAGTACTGATTGCATATTACTATTTGGACAACACCGGGCTTAACATAGGAGCTTGGGGGAGACTAGATTGCATAGTCTGTTCATCTAATCATTGCTATATTATACACATACACATTCACATTCACATACACACACACACACACACACACACACACACACAGACACAGACACACACACACACACACACACACACACATACAAACACACAGACACACACACACACACACACACAGACACAGACACAGACACAGACACAGACACAGACACAGACACAGACACAGACACAGACACAGACACACACACACACACACACACACACATACAAACACACACACACACACACACACACACATACACATACACACACACACACACACACACACACACACACACACACACACACACACACACACACACACACACACACACATACACAATCTGTCATCTGATCATAATTGCATCTCCAGTGCTCAGGGCAACATCCCCTGTCATAAATACACCCAGGACATGACCATGTGCGGCCCCTTTAAAATTCACCATTTTATGATATTAATGAAACGTAGAAGCAGTGTTAATTCAACACAAGAACATTTAATCACTGATTACCCTGGAAACACATTCCCCTGAGAGACACCCACCCAAATCCTCTCACACAGACACAGGCAGGCACACACATATGCACACACACTCTGTCTGTCTGTCTCTCTCTCTCTCTCTCTCTCTCTCTCTCTCTCTCTCGCTCTCTCTCTCTCTCTCTCTCTCTGTCCCTCTCTCTCTAAGTCCTTTCCCTGATTAAGGCAAGGTCTGGTTCTGTAACAATAACAATCTGTAAAAAGTGTTGTTAATCTATGTTTTAGCATGCTTTTCCCATAGCATGTCCCACTCCATACAAACAAAAACAACAAAACAATCAGTATAACAATCTGTGTCCCAGATATGGGCTATCATGACTCTTAAAGGCCTGTGGCCCTTTTCTGTGGCCAAAGCATGTGGGGTGAATGTGTATGTGTTGGGGGGGGGGGGGGTATTTATTTCTCTCCTGTGAAATATGTCCTGGGATATCTGTAACAGTCCCTGGTTATATACCAGCCTGTGTGTGTGTGTGTGTGTGTGTGTGTGTGTGTGTGTGTGTGTGTGTGTGTGTGTGTGTGTGCGTAAGCCAGGGTGAAATATGAAATAAAACTTTTCACAGATCTACAAAGTTTCTCCGTGATTTGATTGGCTGGTGTTTACTTCTGCTCCTTAGATTGCTGTTATCACACAGATGGATGTCTGTCTGATTTCAGAGCAATTGTCTTGAATTCTGGAAAGTTTTTCATCTTCTTTTTTTCTGTCAGTCTTTGTGCCTGGAGTGCTCAGATGAATTGATCTCGCTTTGCAATAGAGAACATGATATAACTAAGATCTTATCTCTAAAAGTTAGTTTTGACCTGGCATCTTCTTTCGCCATGCTTCAACTCTCCTAAATAACATCGCGAATAGCTGTGACACCAGACAAAAATGAGAGAAGTAGAGAGGGAGAGAGAGAGAGAGAGAATATTGTGGCAATCATTGCCACGTCCCGAGCGAATTGATACTAAGTGGTGATGGGAAATGGTTTAGGGCATCTGCTAAGTGCTGTCTCCCTCTCATTTTGCTATCTGCTCAACAGTGTGTGTGTGTGTGTGTGTGTGTGTGCGTGTGTGTGTGTGTGTGTGTGTGTGTGTGCGTGTATACGAGTGTATGTGTATGTGTGTGTGTGTGAGTGTGTGTGCGTGTGTGTGTGTGTGTGTGTGTGTGTGTGTGCGTGTATACGAGTGTATGTGTATGTGTGTGTGTGTGTGTGTGTGTGTGTGTGTATACGAGTGTATGTGTATGTGTGTGTGTGTGTGTGTGTGTGCGTGTATACGAGTGTATGTGTGTGTGTGTGTGTTTGTGTGTGTGTATACGAGTGTATGTGTATGTGTGTGTGTGTGTGTGTGTGGGGGGGGGGGGGGGGGTGCATTGGGTTGAGTAGGGGGAGATTGAATCCTAAAAATATTTCAGCTCTTTCTGTCATCCAGCATCATCATTATAAACACGTTTCCTTCAGGTGTCATCACAGAGTGTCTGTTTATCGTTTAAGTCTAGTCTTAAAATGACATTGTTGTCGTTGTTGTTGTTGTTGTTGTTCAGCCACCCCTGGCACGTGGCATAGCTCCACTGAGTGTGGCTCCTCTGTCCAGTCACAGTCTCTCAGCTGACTGACTCCCCCTCACTTCTTCGCTCCCAAATTGCTGTAATGACGCTGACACTGCAAACCCCCGACCCCCCCCTTCTACCGAGGCCCCTGTCCCAGTCCAAAAGTGCTATGATCACATGCCGGGAAGTGACAGTGGTAGCAGCTGGGAGGTGGCATGGCAAAGGTTACATGACGCCACAGAACTAGTTAGTGTGGCTCTCTTTTACACTCTAAATAGTGTGGCTCTCTTTTACACTCTAAATAGTGTGGCTCCCTCACACTCTAAATAGTGTGCCTCTCTCACACTCTAAATAGTGTGGCTCTCTCGCTCTATAAATAGTGTGGCTCCCTCACACTCTAAATAGTGTGGCTCCCTCACACTCTAAATAGTGTGGCTCCCTCACACTCTAAATAGTGTGCCTCTCTCACACTCTAAATAGTGTGGCTTTCTCGCTCTATAAATAGTGTGGCTTTCTTTCAAATTAGGGTCCTTCTCATCCCCTCCTGAACCTGAGCCTGAGGGGAACATTGTATTTGAATTCACAGTGTCAAAAATGTTATTTTTAATTGATCTTAGATTGTTTTTATGCACACAATAAACACTTATGCTCTGTGGGCTTAAAAAAGCAGAGGCCTAATATATTCACTTGTCAAATGTATTTAAATGTATTTAAATATTCGAGCAGTTATAGATTGCATCTCAGAACAACACATCCTATTTACATTGATTTGGTCTATTTTTAGCTGTGCTTTGCAAATTCACCTGTAAAGCAACATGAAGGTTAAACCGATCGATCCATTGATTCATTGATCAATTCGGTCATATTACGAGCACTGCAATTTATGCCTATTGATTTCATAAAGGAATCAGCTGACCTTTACTTTGAAGAGATTTCTATGCCTCCATGGAGCTTATTTGTGCCTTTTTACTTAAGGATTGTTCAGGCACACCAGGGGACTTGTTTTTTTTCCCCAGTCGTTTCAAATTGCATGCTCAATGTAGATGGGTCCCAGTATTGACTTGGGTCAATACAATATATCGTGCATATTTTGTGTGTTGTTGTTGACAGCCAAACATGAAATAATAAATATGCTGTGATTAAAGTGACTTGAAGATTGAAGATTGACTTAAACCATTATATTTTGTGATTGAAAATATGTATTTTTATAAAGTGTGAGGGACCTGTTTTGCCAACAAGGAGGTAACTCAGTGCTGTGTGCTGTCAGCAAGGAACAGCAGTAACTCACAATTAGGAAGAACAGGAAATAACAACAACAGCTGATAGCGATCACCCCGCCTGTTTGGTTGATCCATTTCTTGTGTCATTAGAGATCATCCTCTGTCCTTATCCTGAGCCTCTGGGAAGCTTTGCCATTGGAATGAGGGAAAGTCTATTTTTGTGCTCCTTAATTCTCGCCCTTGCAACAAAAATTTGCTTTAAATAAATTGATAATTACCTTGTATTAAATATGGCTAGCATTCAAGGCAGAATGTCTCTGGCAAAGTTGTTGCTCTGCTGCCATGAGTTACAGTAAATTAATAAAAAAGCAGAAAGGCCTGTTATTTCTGCTACACTTTCTACAATACTTTGTAAAGTACATACATTAGCATCAAGTGCAACTACCAAGTGTATATGATTTCCTAAGAAGGGGCTAATAAAATGGTCCACCAATACTGCCCGAAGATTTGACAAATTGACAAAGTTCACATAATCTCAATAATATAAATATATACAGATAGATAGATAGATAGATTCAACTTTATTGTCATTGCACAGTACCGTATACAAGTACTGAGACAATGAAATGCAGTTTAGCATCTAACCAGAAGTGCAAAAAAAGCAGAAAAGTGGAGAGTATGTGCATATGTATAGTGGTAATATATAAATAAATAAGATATATACAGTATGAAATAAGATATATGGAGTATGAATAATATTGACAGTATAGCAGTGGTAAGTATAAGAAACAGGCAATATGACCACTAGGACAGAAAATAGTGGTAAAAAAACAAAAGGTTTAACATTCACAGTAACATTGTTACTATTAATGCTGAAACATTTACTTAGAACTTGGGTAGACAGTGGTGGCAAGCTGAAGGGAAACATTTCAAAGGAAATGTTCTCTTGGGTTTCCATACAATCCAAGCTCTCTATCCTTACACAATCAAAGTAATACAACAGCTGAATCTGGTAGCAAGCAAGTGTCAGTGAAGGAAGTGTGTGTGTGTGTGTGTGTGTGTGTGTGTGTGTGTGTGTGTGTGTGTGTGTGTGTGTGTGTGTGTGTGTGTGTGTGTGCGTGTGTGTGTGTGTGTGTGTGTGTGCGGGTGTGTGTGTGTGTGTGTGTGTGTGTGTGTGTGTGTGTGCGGGTGTGTGTGTGTGTGTGTGTGTGTGTGTGCGTGTGTGTGTGTGTGTGTGTGTGTGTGTGTGTGTGTGTGTGTGTGTATGTGTGTGTGTGAGAGAGTGAGTGTGTGAGTGAGAGAGTGACTGTCAACAGAAAAGTGTCTTGGCAGAATTTGAGTCCCTTCCGGATTATGTCTAAAGTCAGCTGGGGGGATCCAGCCTCCAACTCATTAGCTCTTGGCTTTACTCAAAACGGTCTAGTGGGGCCAGCATTACAGTTATAGATGGAATGTGACATGTTCCAGAAGGGAGGCCTTCTCCACATTTGACATTCATCAATGCGCTTGGCCGAGACAGGCTCTAATTACAGTGATTGCGTCTTGAGTAGAGACTGAATGCCGCCTGGGGCAAAACTGGATGCCGCCTGGGGATACTGCTGCTTTCTGGCGATGGACAATGTTATAAAAGATATTGTCAAAGACAATATTTAAATCTTTAAATCTTACACTTATAACGTCTTGTTACATATCAGCGAAAAACAAAATAAGCTAAATGTTGTCAGATAAACACACATGGCTGTTGTTAATTGTACTATACAGTACCAGTCAAAGGTTTGGACACACCTTCTCATTCAATGTTTTTTCTTTATTTTGTATTATTTTCAACATTGTAGATTAATACTGAAGACATCAGAACTATGTAGTAAACAAAAAAGTGTTAAACAAACCAGAATATGTTTTATATTCTTTAAAGTAGCCACCTTTTGTTTTGACGACAGCTTTGCACACTCTTGGCATTCTCTCAATCAGCCTTATGAGGTAGTCACCTAGAATGGTTTTCAATTAACAGGTGTGCCTTTTCAAGAGTTAATTTGTGCAATTTCTTGCCTTCTTAATGTGTTTAGGACCATCGAGTTGTGTGGTGACGAGGTAGGGTTGGTATACAGTGAACAGCCCTATTACTACTAGTACGACTACTGTACTAATCCATATTATGGCAAGAACCACACAACTAAGTAAAAAAACAGTCCATCAAAATCCAATTTGATTTTTCACCCAGTATGCTCATGAATTTTATCCCAGCATGCAGGGTCCGAGCTATAGGTAAGATTTGCAGCGGCAACAACAGGTGAGGTTGGAGTGGCTGTGCCACGGCTAACGTTAATTCCTGAGGTGTCGGTGATTGGTCTTTGCCATAGCTAATCCCTTTGCAGTTGCTTCAACCGCGCCAAACTGTGAGTCTTTGTTAAGTATATGAAGACGTTTTGGCATTGTTCAGGACGCTGTCCAGTACAACCAAGTTGACCTTATGACCTTGGCCACGTCTACCCAATCACATGCGTCATTTTTTTAAACGTTTCTTATGGGCCAATAAGGATCAAGATTTCTTTCTGGCCCATACGGGACCCTTATACACTTGGTGGTCCTCGGCTGCAGCCTAGGCCAGCCTGTGCATTAATCCGCGCTTGCGGATGAGGTTCCTTTGGGAGCAAGATAGAAACGAAAAGTTCCCTGGAATCAAAAAAATGTTTATAAGAAACTGACAAGAAGAACCTTTTAGCACCTTCTATGCATGGACGGATTAAGAAACCACGGGCCCCTGGGCCTGGACATGCTGAAGGCCCCCCCCCCCCCCCTACGCGAAAAAAAATAATTGTGCGCCCGCAAAACACGCACGCACAAACACAACCAATGTGTTGGATTTTACGGTCGAATTAGATACTTTGGTTATTGTATTGGGAAAGTAAACACGTCAAAGTTTACTCCGTAACATCCACCTTCGGTGAGGTGTGCACTGCCCCGCTATTGTTTCTGACATTACATGTGACAGGGCAACAACCGAGTGATTCTTTTCCAAATTGAAACTGATTAAGACCTACCTGAGGGGCAGCACGGGGCAGGAGAGGCTGAATGGGCTGGCTATCCTGTCCATTGAAAAATCAGATCATGCATCACCACTTTTATGTTTGAAAGGCGTCGTTCGGCAGGTGTAGCCTACTGTGCCTGCTTGTAGGTCTTGACTTTCAGATTCTGCGCCTAAACTATCTATATCGTATCACATGATCAAATAGAGACTTGACATTGGACAACAAGATACATATTACCCAGCAATCATCATTGCATATCTGTATATGACAAAAATAACAAAGAAAATAAGAAATTATTCATTTAATTGAATCGGTTTGTTAATAGTTTCTATAGTGTATGTCCGATAAGCATATTTTTTTGTTATAGATTGCTACTGACGATTTCCCCCTAAAAATGATGTGAACCATGACAGAGACAGGTTTGCCATTTTGAGGGTATTTATAGCATAGGGTATCCTTTGCAGTCCCAAAAAAGTCATGCATGATCACTGTCGCATTAATCTAGCTTTTTATAACACAGCACAGGTACACTCAATTAAAGCCATTAGCAAATGAATAAAATACACCTTTTTCAACCACAAATAAGCGATACATAACAGCGACTTAACGCAGAGGCTCTGGCCTAGGGGCCCCTTGAGCTCATGGGCCCCTGGGCCTGGGCCCGGTAGGCCCGTTCGTTAATCCATCCCTGCTTCTATGTTACATCCCCTTAGGGATATTGACATATTTCATGTTTCACTTCACAAATACAACGTCAATGTGGAAATATTATATTGAAAGTCTAAAAAAACATTGTATTACAGTAATCAAAAATGTTACATTACTTATATTAATGTAAGAAAATATTTACCACCCCCCTTCCCCATTCCCCCCGCCCAATGTACGTGAAACAATGATTTAAAAAAGTGCCGTGTGTTAGTCTATCCTTCACAAGCATGCGCGCGCACGGGTTAGGGTTAGATAAGGGGAGGGGAAAGGTAACGATAGGAAGAGGAATAGGGTGTTTGAGTTTATAAGTGAGCGAGAGGGAGGGAGAGGGATAGAGATAGAGAGAGCAGCGTGCGAAAATAGGGGGTGGTGCTGAACGAACAGCTCCGAGAAAACGCACGCTTCGGCGTTAAAGTCATCATCGGAACTGGCCGTCCACCGGCGCACCCCCGGTCCTCTCTGACCAGACCAAGCGGAGCCATGAACCAGCCCAGCTCGCCGTCCTCAAGATCCACCGTCAAACTTCTGGAGCCCACCAACTCACCCTGACCATGAAGAGGCAAAACGTGAGGACCCTCGCGCTGATCATCTGCACGTTTACCTACCTGCTGGTCGGAGCGGCTGTTTTCGATGCCTTGGAGTCTAAGAAGGAGACTACACAGAAGAAGAAGCTGGACGCGAGGAAACGGGAGCTGATGGAGAAATACAACTTGTCCAAAGTCAACTTCGATGAGCTGGAAGGGGTGGTATTGCAGCTGAAGCCGCACAAGGCAGGAGTCCAGTGGAAATTCGCAGGTTCTTTTTACTTCGCCATCACTGTGATCACGACAATAGGTAAGACAAGCTGAGAGACTTCAAAAGTTAAAATTGAACATGCTCACACAACAAGACAGTGATCATTCATGTATTACACACTACGAGGAAGCTTCTTTATCTGCCACTAAACTAAAGTTAGGCTTGTTGTAAAGGAAATCATCAGAGTATCATTCCACTGCTCAGAACCCCCCCCCCCCCCTACACACACACGTTCAGCAAGAAGACGGTGTAAAACTGCCTCATCTATAGTCCACATATTGTATAATCAAGTAGTTAGCGTATGCTTCATGCAGTTGCCAATTCTAATCAAATATGGAGATAACAACAGTGAGTGGTTTATTTATGGGAACCCGCGGGAGTAGTTGATCACATCACTTACGGGGATGAAATGTCCACTTGGTTCCATCATGCGTAAAGGGCACACAGAGATCGATCTGTTCCACTTGCTCCTGACTTGTTGAATGACCATTTGCAGATTGACTACGCGGAGGCGATTTTACAGTATTTCATCCCCCGGGGAGAACATAAATCACATGTTGCAATGCACCTTGCAATATTTACCTTTTCTGGTTAACAAAAACGGCTTACATTTTTCTCATGGATGAAGCCTAACAAAAACGAGTAAACGGGCTGCTATAGGCAAGCAGACTTAAGGGGTTCAGTCCAGAAAAACCTTAAAATGTAAAAATATATGTATACTGTATGTGTACTGGCACTGAATCAGCTTAATTACAAGCCTCACCTCCGAAACTCCGAAGCAAGTCGTTTTAGTGGAAAAGCGGGTAGTCCGTACATTTTTACGTAAATGTACCTAAATGTAGCACTTAAAACAAACTGACTTATTGCGGAAATCAATTTGTTGCCAATTCAGAACGACTATTTGGACACTTTGTTTCGTTGATACAGCCTGGTTCAGACATCCAGTTGGCTGTGTCGGAGCACAGATGGCAGAAACCTCCACAACGGGACCTTCTCGCACATGTTTTACACTTCAAAGACTTACAGTCCATATTCAACATTGTCCTGATTAACAGAGTGGTTACTGGGTTCGAAAACTGCATTGAGGACTTCATCTATGGAGTACTCCTGTGGCTGGAAAGAGACAAATTCGTCCAGCTGTCTATTAAAGTCTGTGGTTACATCTAACAGTCTCACCTGCTTTGAACAACTGATAAGCCTAGGTCTTCCAAACACTTGTGGCCAGACCTACTGGACTGAGAGGTATTCTTCTCTGGTCCGAGAGATATTTTTCTCATGTTCATACATGAAATAGTGTTAAATGCAGCAGCCTGTTCACAACAAAACTGAAGCATCTGAAATAAAAAATACAGGAAATATGGATGAAATGTCCACACAGATTTGTCCGTCAAGTTCAGAAGCATTATTTAGACCTATTTGTATTCGTATGCATTTGTGTCATACAAAATGTAGATACATATAGACATATGTGCATGCTTTATTCTTCAGGTGGGGAGAGTTACTACTTAATGGAGTTTTATGTTTGCAACGTGGAACTTTAGTGTACATAAGCCTTCTTGGACTTGAATAGAGCTTTACTTTGACTGGAGGAAATATTCATATTCATTCAATAATCATATTTCTACCTCTACCGCAAGTGTTAATCACCCTTAGCTGACAGAGCTAATATCTGTGGGCATGTGCTGTCACTTGACCTGACCTTGTCCCTTGTGGTTGATACCATCTCCACCCCAAGTGTTTCCCCATTGTAAAACCCAACAGCCGCCAGGCAGTTATTCACAGCGACCTGGGTTGTAACCCTAGCACGTTGCTAACGCTAATTGCACACCAAACCCGATCCGTCCAGCTGAAACCGCATGCTGTAATTGTGAGAGCGGGCCCGGCTACAAGGCAAGCGTAGTGGCAGAGCTTTTTCTCTGTGCCATCAAGTATTGATGAGAACCCTGTATCCTCCTCTGCCCCTGTCCTCACCCACCCACTGCCTCACCCACCCACCCACCCACCTCCCTTGCCCAACCACTGAATTTCTTAGACTAGCCACCCTGCCTCATGTTTTCCCGTAACACTCCTACATCCCAAACCCTCTTAGCCATTAAGTGACAAGGAGGACCGCACTTTATTTTGCAGGCACACACCCTGTATTCATCAGGCTGCAATTAGCGGGCTGATATGTTTGGTGAGGCACTTTTCAGGCATCATTAATCATTCATAACAAGTCTCTTTTTCATAAGCAATACGAAGGTATTTCATCACTCTGTTGTAGGTTAGGAACTTGAGTGCTTTAATCAACACTTAATCATGTGATATGGATCTCACCGGCCAGTTATATGTTTCCTGCAATTGCCTGAAAACTGTCAACTTGGAACCTGATGTCTGATATTGTTTTGAAAAAGGTTGTCCCTCTTGAACTATTGTACCTTCAGTGAAACACAGTCCATCTCTGGGTTGTTGATGTTGCTGGGCAATGTGGTGGGAAAACTGGCAGGGGTCTCATGACAAAAGATCTCCGTGCAATTGAGACAGTGGCGGACTCTCAGGGGATCAGCAAATGGCTGACATGAAATAAGAGGAGGGAGAAGAAAGCACACGAGAGGGGAAAGGAGCACATGAAAACTTTAGCCTCATAAAATGAAATGTTTTCTTGAGCTGAGGGGCAAGTTTGAGGGGGAAAGAGAGGAGGGTTCAGGGTTGGGGAGGTTATGAAAACAAAGAAGAGATAGGGAGGGTTTAGAAGCAGATAGAGAGAGAGAGAGAGAGAGAGAGCGAGAGGGAGAGAGAGAGATCTGAGAGTGTTATGAGCTTTAAAGCCCACGTGAGAATAACACCCAAGTGGAGCCTGCTAACAGCTCGCCCGGAGAGGGTGTTTGGGATGATTTGACCTCTCGTTGCTTTTGCACGTGCATAAACACATCCTGGTGTATTAGTCAGGGGTCGGGGGGAGGGGGGAGGGGGGAGGGGGGTGTCTGTTGGGGGTTGGTGAGAACGGGGGGCAGTGCACGGTACAGTGGAAATCAACACAACCAGAGAGCAGGTGGGAGGTGCTTCTTTACCCTCCTCCCCCTCGACCAAAGCCCCCTCCCCTCTCCAAAAATCGTCCTTCCTCGCCTCCTCCTGGGAAAGAGGCTGTGACATGGAAGGAATGTGGGATCACGAAGAGTAAATAAAGCCCCGGACCTGGAGAGCTGACATTCCGATATCCCTGGCACAGCCAAAGAGAGAGAAAGAGTGAGGCCATGTGGGTCTTGGCACTAGAAGGTTTTTTTTTTGGGCGAGTTCTGCTGGGACCTTCAGCAGAGACCCTCTTTGACTTTGGGTAAAGGCCCTGGCAGTGCCACCCCCCCCCTGGCCCATTCTCACGTCACCGGAGCGCAGGGCACTGCTGATATCCCCCAAGGCCGGGCATGCTGGTGGATGGCACAGCTGGGGATGGGCAGAGAGTTTCAGCAGTGGCTTACTTTCAGGCGTTTAGTAGGTTGTTGCGGATTGCCGAAGTAGCAGGCAGGAATAGACCCTTCTCCCTCTGGCCGGGGCGAAGCCGCTCGCCACTCAGCAGCTCTGCCTCTCTAATGCCACACTCTCAGCTCAAGCCGCTTGTTTGTTCTCTTCTTTTGGCC